>NW_025963574.1:600000-795915 GCF_910591885.1 Bombus terrestris | reverse complement strand
GACACCGTTGGACACCGCTGGACATCGTTGGACACCGTGGGACAACGTGGGACAACGTGGGACAACGTGGGACAACGTGGGACAACGTGGGACAACGTGGGACAACGTGGGACACCGTTGGGCATCGTTGGACAACGTTGGACACCGTTGGACACCGTTGGACACCGTTGGACATCGGTGGACATCGTGGGACACCGTTGGACACCGTTGGACATCGTTGGACACCGTTGGACACCGTGGGACAACGTGGGACAACGTGGGACAACGTGGGACAACGTGGGACAACGTGGGACAACGTGGGACAACGTGGGACAACGTGGGACACCGTTGGACATCGTTGGACACCGTGGGACAACGTGGGACAACGTGGGACAACGTCGGACAACGTGGGACACCGTTGGACACCGTTGGACATCGTTGGACACCGTTGGACACCGTGGGACAACGTGGGACAACGTGGGACAACGTGGGACAACGTGGGACAACGTGGGACAACGTGGGACAACGTGGGACACCGTTGGACACCGTGGGACACCGTTGGACACCGTTGGACATCGTTGGACATCGTTGGACACCGTGGACAACGTGGGACAACGTGGGACAACGTGGGACAACGTGGGACAACGTGGGACAACGTAGGACAACGTGGGACAACGTGGGACAACGTAGGACAACGTGGGACAACGTGGGACACCGTTGGACATCGTTGGACAACGTGGGACATCGTGGGACAACGTGGGACAACGTGGGACAACGTGGGACAACGTGGGACACCGTTGGACACCGTTGGACAACGTGGGACAACGTGGGACACCGTTGGACATCGTTGGACACCGTGGGACAACGTGGGACAACGTGGGACAACGTGGGACAACGTGGGACAACGTGGGACAACGTGGGACAACGTGGGACACCGTTGGGCATCGTTGGACACCGTTGGACACCGTTGGACACCGTTGGACACCGTTGGACATCGGTGGACAACGTGGGACAACGTGGGACAACGTGGGACAACGTGGGACAACGTGGGACAACGTGGGACACCGTTGGACACCGTGGGACACCGTTGGACACCGTTGGACATCGTTGGACACCGTAGGACAACGTGGGACAACGTGGGACAACGTGGGAAACCATGGAACAACGTGGGACAACGTGGGACAACGTGGGACAACGTGGGACACCGTTGGACATCGTTGGACACCGTGGGACAACGTGGGACAACGTGGGACAACGTGGGACAACGTGGGACAACGTGGGACAACGTGGGACAACGTGGGACACCGTTGGACACCGTGGGACACCGTTGGACACCGTTGGACATCGTTGGACATCGTTGGACACCGTGGGACAACGTGGGACAACGTGGGACAACGTGGGACAACGTGGGACAACGTGGGACAACGTGGGACAACGTGGGACAACGTAGGACAACGTGGGACAACGTGGGACACCGTTGGACACCGTTGGACAACGTGGGACAACGTGGGACACCGTTGGACATCGTTGGACACCGTGGGACAACGTGGGACAACGTGGGACAACGTGGGACAACGTGGGACAACGTGGGACAACGTGGGACAACGTGGGACAACGTGGGACAACGTGGGACAACGTGGGACACCGTTGGACACCGCTGGACATCGTTGGACACCGTGGGACAACGTGGGACAACGTGGGACAACGTGGGACAACGTGGGACAACGTGGGACAACGTGGGACAACGTGGGACACCGTTGGGCATCGTTGGACAACGTTGGACACCGTTGGACACCGTTGGACACCGTTGGACATCGGTGGACATCGTGGGACACCGTTGGACACCGTTGGACATCGTTGGACACCGTTGGACACCGTGGGACAACGTGGGACAACGTGGGACAACGTGGGACAACGTGGGACAACGTGGGACAACGTGGGACAACGTGGGACAACGTGGGACACCGTTGGACATCGTTGGACACCGTGGGACAACGTGGGACAACGTGGGACAACGTCGGACAACGTGGGACACCGTTGGACACCGTTGGACATCGTTGGACACCGTTGGACACCGTGGGACAACGTGGGACAACGTGGGACAACGTGGGACATCGTTGGACACCGTGGGACACCGTGGGACATCGTTGGACACGTTGGACCGTTGGACACCGTGGACAACGTGGGACAACGTGGGACAACGTGGGACAACGTGGGACAACGTGGGACAACGTGGGACAACGTGGGACAACGTGGGACAACGTGGGACAACGTGGGACATCGTGGGACAACGTGGGACAACGTTGGACATAGTTGGACACCGTGGGACAACGTGGGACAACGTGGGACCACGTGGGACAACGTGGGACAACGTGGGACAACGTGGGTCAACGTGGGACAACATGGGACAACGTGGGACATCGTGGGACAACGTGGGACAACGTGGGACAACGTGGGACAACGTGGGACACCGTTGGACATCGTTGGACACCGTGGGACACCGTGGGACAACGTGGGACAACGTGGGACAACGTGGGAAACCATGGAACAACGTGGGACAACGTGGGACACCGTTGGACATCGTTGGACAACGTGGGACAACGTGGGACAACGTGGGACAACGTGGGACAACGTGGGACAACGTGGGACACCGTTGGACACCGTGGGACACCGTTGGACACCGTTGGACACCGTTGGACACCGTGGGACAACGTGGGACAACGTGGGACAACGTGGGACGACGTGGGACAACGTGGAACAACGTGGGACAACGTGGGACAACGTGGGACAACGTGGGACAACGTGGGAAACCATGGAACAACGTGGGACAACGTGGGACACCGTGGGACATCGTTGGACAACGTGGGACAACGTGGGACAACGTGGGACAACGTGGGACAACGTGGGACAACGTGGGACAACGTGGGACACCGTTGGACACCGTGGGACACCGTTGGACACCGTTGGACACCGTTGGACACCGTGGGACAACGTGGGACAACGTGGGACAACGTGGGACGACGTGGGACAACGTGGAACAACGTGGGACAACGTGGGACAACGTGGGACAACGTGGGACAACGTGGGACAACGTGGGACATCGTGGGACAACGTGGGACAACGTGGGACAACGTGGGACAACGTGGGACACCGTTGGACAACGTGGGACACCGTTGGACATCGTTGGACACCGTGGGACAACGTGGGACAACGTGGGACCACGTGGGACAACGTGGGACAACGTGGGACAACGTGGGACAACGTGGGACAACGTCGGACAACGTGGGACATCGTGGGACAACGTGGGACAACGTGGGACAACGTGGGACAACGTGGGACAACGTGGGACACCGTTGGACATCGTTGGACACCGTGGGACACCGTGGGACAACGTGGGACAACGTGGGACAACGTGGGACACCGTTGGACACCGTTGGACACCGTTGGACACCGTTGGACATCGTTGGACACCGTGGGACAACGTTGGACAACGTGGGACAACGTGGGACAACGTGGGACAACGTGGGACAACGTGGGACAACGTGGGACACCGTTGGACACCGTGGGACACCGTTGGACACCGTTGGACATCGTTGGACACCGTGGGACAACGTGGGACAACGTGGGACAACGTGGGACAACGTGGGACAACGTGGGACAACGTGGGACAACGTGGGACACCGTTGGACATCGTTGGACACCGTGGGACAACGTGGGACAACGTGGGACAACGTGGGACAACGTGGGACACCGTTGGACATCGTTGGACACCGTGGGACAACGTGGGACAACGTGGGACAACGTGGGACACCGTTGGACACCGTTGGACATCGTTGGACATCGTTGGACATCGTGGGACACCGTTGGACATCGTTGGACATCGTTGGGCACCGTTGGACATCGTTGGACATCGTTGGACATCGTTGGACACCGTTGGACACCGTTGGACACCGTTGGACACCGTTGGACATCGGTGGACATCGTGGGACACCGTTGGACACCGTTGGACATCGTTGGACACCGTTGGACACCGTGGGACAACGTGGCACAACGTGGGACAACGTGGGACAACGTGGGACAACGTGGGACAACGTGGGACAACGTGGGACACCGTTGAACACCGTGGGACACCGTTGGACAACGTGGGACAACGTGGGACAACGTGGGACAACGTGGGACAACGTGGGACACCGTTGGACACCGTGGGACACCGTTGGACACCGTGGGACACCGTTGGACACCGTTGGACATCGTTGGACACCGTGGGACAACGTGGGACAACGTGGGACACCGTTGGACACCGTTGGACATCGTTGGACACCGTTGGACACCGTGGGACAACGTGGAACAACGTGGGACAACGTGGGACAACGTGGGACAACGTGGGACAACGTGGGACAACGTGGGACACCGTTGGACACCGTGGGACACCGTTGGACATCGTTGGACAACGTGGGACAACGTGGGACAACGTGGGACAACGTGGGACAACGTGGGACAACGTGGGACACCGTTGGACACCGTGGGACACCGTTGGACACCGTTGGACATCGTTGGACACCGTGGGACAACGTGGGACAACGTGGGACAACGTGGGACAACGTGGGATACCGTTGGACATCGTTGGACAACGTGGGACAACGTGGGACAACGTGGGACAACGTGGGACAACGTGGGACACCGTTGGACAACGTGGGACACCGTTGGACATCGTTGGACACCGTGGGACAACGTGGGACAACGTGGGACAACGTGGGACAACGTGGGACAACGTGGGACAACGTGGGACAACGTGGGACAACGTGGGACAACGTGGGACAACGTGGGACATCGTGGGACAACGTGGGACAACGTGGGACAACGTGGGACAACGTGGGACAACGTGGGACACCGTTGGACATCGTTGGACACCGTGGGACAACGTGGGACAACGTGGGACAACGTGGGACACCGTTGGACACCGTTGGACACCGTTGGACATCGTTGGACACCGTGGGACAACGTGGGACAACGTGGGACAACGTGGGACAACGTGGGACAACGTGGGACAACGTGGGACATCGTGGGACAACGTGGGACACCGTTGGACATCGTTGGACACCGTGGGACAACGTGGGACAACGTGGGACAACGTGGGAAACCATGGAACAACGTGGGACAACGTGGGACAACGTGGGACAACGTGGGACACCGTTGGACATCGTTGGACACCGTGGGACAACGTGGGACAACGTGGGACACCGTTGGACACCGTTGGACATCGTTGGACACCGTTGGACACCGTGGGACAACGTGGGACAACGTGGGACAACGTGGGACAACGTGGGACAACGTGGGACAACGTGGGACAACGTGGGACACCGTTGGACACCGTGGGACACCGTTGGACACCGTTGGACACCGTTGGACACCGTGGGACAACGTGGGACAACGTGGGACAACGTGGGACAACGTGGGACAACGTGGAACAACGTGGGACAACGTGGGACAACGTGGGACAACGTGGGACAACGTGGAACAACGTGGGACATCGTGGGACAACGTGGGACAACGTGGGACAACGTGGGACAACGTGGCACACCGTTGGACAACGTGGGACACCGTTGGACATCGTTGGACACCGTGGGACAACGTGGGACAACGTGGGACAACGTGGGACAACGTGGGACAACGTGGGACAACGTGGGACAACGTGGGACATCGTGGGACAACGTGGGACAACGTGGGACAACGTGGGACATCGTTGGACACCGTGGGACAACGTGGGACAACGTGGGACACCGTTGGACACCGTTGGACATCGTTGGACATCGTTGGACATCGTGGGACACCGTTGGACATCGTTGGACATCGTTGGGCACCGTTGGACATCGTTGGACATCGTTGGACATCGTTGGACACCGTTGGACACCGTTGGACACCGTTGGACACCGTTGGACATCGGTGGACATCGTGGGACACCGTTGGACACCGTTGGACATCGTTGGACACCGTTGGACACCGTGGGACAACGTGGCACAACGTGGGACAACGTGGGACAACGTGGGACAACGTGGGACAACGTGGGACAACGTGGGACAACGTGGGACAACGTGGGACAACGTGGGACAACGTGGGACACCGTTGAACACCGTGGGACACCGTTGGACAACGTGGGACAACGTGGGACAACGTGGGACAACGTGGGACAACGTGGGACACCGTTGGACACCGTGGGACACCGTTGGACACCGTGGGACACCGTTGGACACCGTTGGACATCGTTGGACACCGTGGGACAACGTGGGACAACGTGGGACACCGTTGGACACCGTTGGACATCGTTGGACACCGTTGGACACCGTGGGACAACGTGGGACAACGTGGGACAACGTGGGACAACGTGGGACAACGTGGGACAACGTGGGACAACGTGGGACACCGTTGGACACCGTGGGACACCGTTGGACATCGTTGGACAACGTGGGACAACGTGGGACAACGTGGGACAACGTGGGACAACGTGGGACAACGTGGGACACCGTTGGACACCGTGGGACACCGTTGGACACCGTTGGACATCGTTGGACACCGTGGGACAACGTGGGACAACGTGGGACAACGTGGGACAACGTGGGACACCGTTGGACATCGTTGGACAACGTGGGACAACGTGGGACAACGTGGGACAACGTGGGACAACGTGGGACACCGTTGGACAACGTGGGACACCGTTGGACATCGTTGGACACCGTGGGACAACGTGGGACAACGTGGGACAACGTGGGACAACGTGGGACAACGTGGGACAACGTGGGACAACGTGGGACAACGTGGGACAACGTGGGACAACGTGGGACATCGTGGGACAACGTGGGACAACGTGGGACAACGTGGGACAACGTGGGACAACGTGGGACACCGTTGGACATCGTTGGACACCGTGGGACAACGTGGGACATCGTGGGACAACGTGGGACACCGTTGGACACCGTTGGACACCGTTGGACATCGTTGGACACCGTGGGACAACGTGGGACAACGTGGGACAACGTGGGACAACGTGGGACAACGTGGGACAACGTGGGACATCGTGGGACAACGTGGGACAACGTGGGACAACGTGGGACAACGTGGGACACCGTTGGACAACGTGGGACACCGTTGGACATCGTTGGACACCGTGGGACAACGTGGGACAACGTGGGACAACGTGGGAAACCATGGAACAACGTGGGACAACGTGGGACAACGTGGGACAACGTGGGACACCGTTGGACATCGTTGGACACCGTGGGACAACGTGGGACAACGTGGGACACCGTTGGACACCGTTGGACATCGTTGGACACCGTTGGACACCGTGGGACAACGTGGGACAACGTGGGACAACGTGGGACAACGTGGGACAACGTGGGACAACGTGGGACAACGTGGGACAACGTGGGACACCGTTGGACATCGTTGGACAACGTGGGACAACGTGGGACAACGTGGGACAACGTGGGACAACGTGGGACAACGTGGGACAACGTGGGACAACGTGGGACACCGTTGGACAACGTGGGACACCGTTGGACATCGTTGGACACCGTGGGACAACGTGGGACAACGTGGGACAACGTGGGACACCGTGGGACAACGTGGGACAACGTGGGACAACGTAGGACAACGTGGGACACCGTTGGACAACGTGGGACACCGTTGGACATCGTTGGACACCGTTGGACACCGTTGGACATCGTTGGACAACGTGGGACAACGTGGGACAACGTGGGACAACGTGGGACAACGTGGGACAACGTGGGACAACGTGGGACACCGTTGGACAACGTGGGACACCGTTGGACATCGTTGGACACCGTGGGACAACGTGGGACAACGTGGGACAACGTGGGACACCGTTGGACACCGTTGGACACCGTTGGACATCGTTGGACACCGTGGGACAACGTGGGACAACGTGGGACAACGTGCGACAACGTGGGACAACGTGGGACAACGTGGGACATCGTGGGACAACGTGGGACAACGTGGGACAACGTGGGACAACGTGGGACACCGTTGGACAACGTGGGACACCGTTGGACATCGTTGGACACCGTTGGACACCGTTGGACATCGTTGGACACCGTTGGACACCGTGGGACAACGTGGGACAACGTGGGACAACGTGGGACATCGTGGGACAACGTGGGACAACGTGGGACAACGTGGGACACCGTTGGACAACGTGGGACACCGTTGGACATCGTTGGACACCGTGGGACAACGTGGGACAACGTGGGACAACGTGGGACAACGTGGGACACCGTTGGACACCGTGGGACACCGTTGGACAACGTGGGACAACGTGGGACAACGTGGGACAACGCGGGACAACGTGGGACACCGTTGGACACCGTGGGACAACGTGGGACAACGTGGGACAACGTGGGACAACGTGGGACAACGTGGGACACCGTTGGACATCGTTGGACACCGTGGGACAACGTGGGACAACGTGGGACAACGTCGGACAACGTGGGACACCGTTGGACATCGTTGGACATCGTTGGACACCGTTGGACACCGTGGGACAACGTGGGACAACGTGGGACAGCGTTGGACATCGTTGGACATCGTTGGACATCGTGGGACACCGTTGGACATCGTTGGACACCGTTGGACATCGTTGGACACCGTGGGACAACGTGGGACAACGTGGGACAACGTGGGACACCGTTGGACACCGTTGGACATCGTTGGACATCGTTGGACAACGTGGGACAACGTGGGACAACGTGGGACAACGTGGGACAACGTGGGACAACGTGGGACAACGTGGGACAACGTGGGACAACGTGGGACACCGTTGGACATCGTTGTACACCGTGGGACAACGTGGGACAACGTGGGACAACGTCGGACAACGTGGGACACCGTTGGACACCGTTGGACATCGTTGGACACCGTTGGACACCGTGGGACAACGTGGGACAACGTGGGACAGCGTGGGACAACGTGGGACAACGTGGGACAACGTAGGACAACGTGGGACAACGTGGGACACCGTTGGACATCGTTGGACAACGTGGGACATCGTGGGACAACGTGGGACAACGTGGGACAACGTGGGACAACGTGGGACACCGTTGGACACCGTTGGACAACGTGGGACAACGTGGGACACCGTTGGACATCGTTGGACACCGTGGGACAACGTGGGACAACGTGGGACAACGTGGGACACCGTTGGATAACGTGGGACATCGTGGGACACCGTTGGACATCGTTGGACATCGTTGGGCACCGTTGGACATCGTTGGACATCGTTGGACATCGTTGGACACCGTTGGACACCGTTGGACACCGTTGGACACCGTTGGACATCGTTGGACAACGTGGGACACCGTTGGACACCGTGGGACACCGTTGGACACCGTGGGACAACGTGGGACAACGTGGGACAACGTGGGAAACCATGGAACAACGTGGGACAACGTGGGACAACGTGGGACAACGTGGGACACCGTTGGACATCGTTGGACACCGTGGGACAACGTGGGACAACGTGGGACACCGTTGGACACCGTTGGACATCGTTGGACACCGTTGGACACCGTGGGACAACGTGGGACAACGTGGGACAACGTGGGACAACGTGGGACAACGTGGGACAACGTGGGACAACGTGGGACACCGTTGGACACCGTGGGACACCGTTGGACACCGTTGGACATCGTTGGACATCGTTGGACACCGTGGGACAACGTGGGACAACGTGGGACAACGTGGGACAACGTGGGACAACGTGGGACAACGTAGGACAACGTGGGACAACGTGGGACAGCGTTGGACATCGTTGGACAACGTGGGACATCGTGGGACAACGTGGGACAACGTGGGACAACGTGGGACAACGTGGGACACCGTTGGACACCGTTGGACAACGTGGGACAACGTGGTACACCGTTGGACATCGTTGGACACCGTGGGACAACGTGGGACAACGTGGGACAACGTGGGACAACGTGGGACAACGTGGGACAACGTGGGACAACGTGGGACAACGTGGGACAACGTGGGACAACGTGGGACAACGTGGGACACCGTTGGACACCGCTGGACATCGTTGGACACCGTGGGACAACGTGGGACAACGTGGGACAACGTGGGACAACGTGGGACAACGTGGGACAACGTGGGACAACGTGGGACACCGTTGGACATCGTTGGACACTGTGGGACACCGTTGGACACCGTTGGACATCGTTGGACACCGTGGGACAACGTGGGACAACGTGGGACAACGTGGGACAACGTGGGACAACGTGGGACAACGTGGGACAACGTGGGACAACGTGGGACAACGTGGGAGAACGTGGGACAACGTGGGACAACGTGGGACAACGTGGGACAACGTGGGACAACGTGGGACAACGTGGGACAACGTGGGAGAACGTGGGACAACGTGGGACAACGTGGGACAACGTGGGACAACGTGGGACAACGTGGGACAACGTGGGACACCGTTGGACAACGTGGGACAACGTGGGACAACGTGGGAGAACGTGGGACAACGTGGGACAACGTGGGACAACGTGGGACAACGTGGGAGAACGTGGCACAACGTGGGACAACGTGGGACAACGTGGGACAACGTGGGACATCGTGGGACAACGTGGGACAACGTGGGACAACGTGGGACAACGTGGGACAACGTGGGACACCGTTGGACATCGTTGGACACCGTGGGACAACGTGGGACAACGTGGGACAACGTGGGACACCGTTGGACACCGTTGGACATCGTTGGACACCGTTGGACACCGTGGGACAACGTGGGACAACGTGGGACAACGTGGGACAACGTGGGACAACGTGGGACACCGTGGGACACCGTTGGACATCGTTGGACAACGTGGGACAACGTGGGACAACGTGGGACAACGTGGGACAACGTGGGACAACGTGGGACAACGTGGGACACCGTTGGACAACGTGGGACACCGTTGGACATCGTTGGACACCGTGGGACAACGTGGGACAACGTGGGACAACGTGGGACACCGTTGGACACCGTTGGACACCGTTGGACATCGTTGGACACCGTGGGACAACGTGGGACAACGTGGGACAACGTGGGACAACGTGGGACAACGTGGGACAACGTGGGACATCGTGGGACAACGTGGGACAACGTGGGACAACGTGGGACAACGTGGGACACCGTTGGACAACGTGGGACACCGTTGGACATCGTTGGACACCGTGGGACAACGTGGGACAACGTGGGAAAACGTGGGACACCGTTGGACACCGTTGGACATCGTTGGACATCGTTGGACATCGTGGGACAACGTGGGACACCGTTGGACACCGTGGGACACCGTTGGACACCGTGGGACAACGTGGGACAACGTGGGACAACGTGGGAAACCATGGAACAACGTGGGACAACGTGGGACAACGTGGGACAACGTGGGACACCGTTGGACATCGTTGGACACCGTGGGACAACGTGGGACAACGTGGGACACCGTTGGACACCGTTGGACATCGTTGGACACCGTTGGACACCGTGGGACAACGTGGGACAACGTGGGACAACGTGGGACATCGTGGGACAACGTGGGACAACGTGGGACAACGTGGGACAACGTGGGAAACCATGGAACAACGTGGGACAACGTGGGACAACGTGGGACAACGTGGGACAACGTGGGACATCGTGGGACAACGTGGGACAACGTGGGACACCGTTGGACATCGTTGGACACCGTGGGACAACGTGGGACAACGTGGGACACCGTTGGACACCGTTGGACATCGTTGGACACCGTGGGACAACGTGGGACAACGTGGGACAACGTGGGACAACGTGGGACAACGTGGGACACCGTTGGACATCGTTGTACACCGTGGGACAACGTGGGACAACGTGGGACAACGTCGGACAACGTGGGACACCGTTGGACATCGTTGGACATCGTTGGACACCGTTGGACACCGTGGGACAACGTGGGACAACGTGGGACAGCGTTGGACATCGTTGGACATCGTTGGACATCGTGGGACACCGTTGGACACCGTTGGACACCGTTGGACATCGTTGGACACCGTGGGACAACGTGGGACAACGTGGGACAACGTGGGACACCGTTGGACACCGTTGGACATCGTTGGACATCGTTGGACAACGTGGGACAACGTGGGACAACGTGGGACAACGTGGGACAACGTGGGACAACGTGGGACAACGTGGGACAACGTGGGACAACGTGGGACACCGTTGGACATCGTTGTACACCGTGGGACAACGTGGGACAACGTGGGACAACGTGGGACAACGTGGGACACCGTTGGACACCGTTGGACATCGTTGGACACCGTTGGACACCGTGGGACAACGTGGGACAACGTGGGACAGCGTGGGACAACGTGGGACAACGTGGGACAACGTGGGACAACGTGGGACAACGTGGGACAACGTGGGACAACGTGGGACAACGTGGGACACCGTTGGACACCGCTGGACATCGTTGGACACCGTGGGACAACGTGGGACAACGTGGGACAACGTGGGACAACGTGGGACAACGTGGGACAACGTGGGACATCGTTGGACACCGTGGGACAACGTGGGACAACGTGGGAAAACGTGGGACACCGTTGGACACCGTTGGACATCGTTGGACATCGTTGGACATCGTGGGACAACGTGGGACACCGTTGGACACCGTGGGACACCGTTGGACACCGTGGGACAACGTGGGACAACGTGGGACAACGTGGGAAACCATGGAACAACGTGGGACAACGGGGGACAACGTGGGACAACGTGGGACAACGTGGGACATCGTGGGACAACGTGGGACAACGTGGGACAACGTGGGACAACGTGGGACACCGTTGGACAACGTGGGACACCGTTGGACATCGTTGGACACCGTGGGACAACGTGGGACAACGTGGGAAAACGTGGGACACCGTTGGACACCGTTGGACATCGTTGGACATCGTTGGACATCGTGGGACAACGTGGGACACCGTTGGACACCGTGGGACACCGTTGGACATCGTTGGACACCGTGGGACAACGTGGGACAACGTGGGACAACGTGGGACACCGTTGGACACCGTTGGACACCGTTGGACATCGTTGGACACCGTGGGACAACGTGGGACAACGTGGGACAACGTGGGACAACGTGGGACAACGTGGGACAACGTGGGACATCGTGGGACAACGTGGGACACCGTTGGACATCGTTGGACACCGTGGGACAACGTGGGACAACGTGGGACACCGTTGGACACCGTTGGACATCGTTGGACACCGTTGGACACCGTGGGACAACGTGGGACAACGTGGGACAACGTGGGACATCGTGGGACAACGTGGGACAACGTGGGACAACGTGGGACACCGTTGGACAACGTGGGACACCGTTGGACATCGTTGGACACCGTGGGACAACGTGGGACAACGTGGGACAACGTGGGACAACGTGGGACAACGTGGGACAACGTGGGACACCGTTGGACACCGTGGGACACCGTTGGACAACGTGGGACAACGTGGGACAACGTGGGACAACGCGGGACAACGTGGGACACCGTTGGACACCGTGGGACAACGTGGGACAACGTGGGACAACGTGGGACAACGTGGGACACCGTTGGACATCGTTGTACACCGTGGGACAACGTGGGACAACGTGGGACAACGTCGGACAACGTGGGACACCGTTGGACATCGTTGGACATCGTTGGACACCGTTGGACACCGTGGGACAACGTGGGACAACGTGGGACAGCGTTGGACATCGTTGGACATCGTTGGACATCGTGGGACACCGTTGGACACCGTTGGACACCGTTGGACATCGTTGGACACCGTGGGACAACGTGGGACAACGTGGGACAACGTGGGACACCGTTGGACACCGTTGGACATCGTTGGACATCGTTGGACATCGTGGGACAACGTGGGACACCGTTGGACACCGTGGGACACCGTTGGACACCGTGGGACAACGTGGGACAACGTGGGACAACGTGGGAAACCATGGAACAACGTGGGACAACGTGGGACAACGTGGGACAACGTGGGACACCGTTGGACATCGTTGGACACCGTGGGACAACGTGGGACAACGTGGGACACCGTTGGACACCGTTGGACATCGTTGGACACCGTTGGACACCGTGGGACAACGTGGGACAACGTGGGACAACGTGGGACATCGTGGGACAACGTGGGACAACGTGGGACAACGTGGGACACCGTTGGACAACGTGGGACACCGTTGGACATCGTTGGACACCGTGGGACAACGTGGGACAACGTGGGACAACGTGGGACAACGTGGGACAACGTGGGACAACGTGGGACACCGTTGGACACCGTGGGACACCGTTGGACAACGTGGGACAACGTGGGACAACGTGGGACAACGCGGGACAACGTGGGACACCGTTGGACACCGTGGGACAACGTGGGACAACGTGGGACAACGTGGGACAACGTGGGACAACGTGGGACACCGTTGGACATCGTTGTACACCGTGGGACAACGTGGGACAACGTGGGACAACGTCGGACAACGTGGGACACCGTTGGACATCGTTGGACATCGTTGGACACCGTTGGACACCGTGGGACAACGTGGGACAACGTGGGACAGCGTTGGACATCGTTGGACATCGTTGGACATCGTGGGACACCGTTGGACACCGTTGGACACCGTTGGACATCGTTGGACACCGTGGGACAACGTGGGACAACGTGGGACAACGTGGGACACCGTTGGACACCGTTGGACATCGTTGGACATCGTTGGACAACGTGGGACAACGTGGGACAACGTGGGACAACGTGGGACAACGTGGGACAACGTGGGACAACGTGGGACAACGTGGGACAACGTGGGACACCGTTGGACATCGTTGTACACCGTGGGACAACGTGGGACAACGTGGGACAACGTCGGACAACGTGGGACACCGTTGGACACCGTTGGACATCGTTGGACACCGTTGGACACCGTGGGACAACGTGGGACAACGTGGGACAGCGTGGGACAACGTGGGACAACGTGGGACAACGTAGGACAACGTGGGACAACGTGGGACACCGTTGGACATCGTTGGACAACGTGGGACATCGTGGGACAACGTGGGACAACGTGGGACAACGTGGGACAACGTGGGACACCGTTGGACACCGTTGGACAACGTGGGACAACGTGGGACACCGTTGGACATCGTTGGACACCGTGGGACAACGTGGGACAACGTGGGACAACGTGGGACACCGTTGGACAACGTGGGACATCGTGGGACACCGTTGGACATCGTTGGACATCGTTGGGCACCGTTGGACATCGTTGGACATCGTTGGACATCGTTGGACACGGTTGGACACCGTGGGACAACGTGGGACAACGTGGGACAACGTGGGACAACGTGGGACAACGTGGGACAACGTAGGACAACGTGGGACAACGTGGGACACCGTTGGACATCGTTGGACAACGTGGGACATCGTGGGACAACGTCGGACAACGTGGGACAACGTGGGACAACGTGGGACACCGTTGGACACCGTTGGACATCGTTGGACACCGTGGGACAACGTGGGACAACGTGGGACAACGTGGGACAACGTGGGACAACGTGGGACAACGTGGGACAACGTGGGACAACGTGGGACAACGTGGGACAACGTGGGACACCGTTGGACACCGTGGGACACCGTTGGACAACGTGGGACAACGTGGGACAACGTGGGACAACGTGGGACAACGTGGGACACCGTTGGACACCGTGGGACACCGTTGGACACCGTTGGACATCGTTGGACACCGTGGGACAACGTGGGACAACGTGGGACAACGTGGGACAACGTGGGACAACGTGGGACAACGTGGGACAACGTGGGAAACCAGGGAACAACGTGGGACAACGTGGGACAACGTGGGACAACGTGGGACAACGTGGGACAACGTGGGACAACGTGGGACACCGTTGGACAACGTGGGACACCGTTGGACAACGTGGGACACCGTTGGACATCGTTGGACACCGTGGGACAACGTGGGACAACGTGGGACAACGTGGGACACCGTTGGACACCGTTGGACATCGTTGGACACCGTTGGACACCGTTGGACATCGTTGGACACCGTTGGACACCGTGGGACAACGTGGGACAACGTGCGACAACGTGGGACAACGTGGGACAACGTGGGACACCGTTGGACAACGTGGGACACCGTTGGACATCGTTGGACACCGTGGGACAACGTGGGACAACGTGGGACAACGTGGGACACCGTTGGACACCGTTGGACATCGTTGGACATCGTTGGACATCGTGGGACACCGTTGGACATCGTTGGACATCGTTGGACACCGTTGGACATCGTTGGACACCGTTGGACATCGTTGGACATCGTTGGACATCGTGGGACACCGTTGGACATCGTTGGACATCGTTGGACACCGTTGGACATCGTTGGACATCGTTGGACATCGTTGGACACCGTTGGACACCGTTGGACACCGTTGGACATCGTTGGACATCGTGGGACACCGTTGGACATCGTTGGACATCGTTGGACACCGTTGGACATCGTTGGACATCGTTGGACATCGTTGGACACCGTTGGACACCGTTGGACACCGTTGGACATCGTTGGACACCGTTGGACATCGTTGGACACCGTTGGACACCGTGGGACAACGTGGGACAACGTGGGACAACGTGGGACAACGTGGGACAACGTGGGACAACGTGGGACAACGTGGGACACCGTTGGACACCGTGGGACACCGTTGGACACCGTTGGACATCGTTGGACATCGTTGGACATCGTTGGACACCGTTGGACACCGTTGGACACCGTTGGACACCGTTGGACATCGGTGGACATCGTGGGACACCGTTGGACACCGTTGGACATCGTTGGACACCGTTGGACACCGTGGGACAACGTGGGACAACGTCGGACAACGTGGGACACCGTTGGACACCGTTGGACATCGTTGGACACCGTTGGACACCGTGGGACAACGTGGGACAACGTGGGACATCGTGGGACAACGTGGGACAACGTGGGACAACGTGGGACAACGTGGGACACCGTTGGACACCGTTGGACAACGTGGGACAACGTGGGACACCGTTGGACATCGTTGGACACCGTGGGACAACGTGGGACAACGTGGGACAACGTGGGACACCGTTGGACACCGTTGGACATCGTTGGACACCGTTGGACACCGTGGGACAACGTGGGACAACGTGGGACAACGTGGGACAACGTGGGACAACGTGGGACAACGTGGGACAACGTGGGACAACGTGGGACATCGTGGGACAACGTGGGACAACGTGGGACAACGTGGGACAACGTGGGACAACGTGGGACAACGTGGGACACCGTTGGACAACGTGGGACATCGTGGGACACCGTTGGACATCGTTGGACATCGTTGGGCACCGTTGGACATCGTTGGACATCGTTGGACATCGTTGGACACCGTTGGACACCGTTGGACACCGTTGGACACCGTTGGACACCGTGGGACAACGTGGGACAACGTGGGGCAACGTGGGACAACGTGGGACAACGTGGGACAACGTGGGACAACGTGGGACACCGTTGAACACCGTGGGACACCGTTGGACAACGTGGGACAACGTGGGACAACGTGGGACAACGTGGGACAACGTGGGACACCGTTGGACACCGTGGGACACCGTTGGACACCGTTGGACATCGTTGGACACCGTGGGACAACGTGGGACAACGTGGGACACCGTTGGACACCGTTGGACACCGTTGGACATCGTTGGACACGGTTGGACACCGTGGGACAACGTGGGACAACGTGGGACAACGTGGGACAACGTGGGACACCGTTGGACATCGTTGGACACGGTTGGACACCGTGGGACAACGTGGGACAACGTGGGACAACGTGGGACAACGTGGGACAACGTGGGACATCGTGGGACAACGTGGGACAACGTGGGACAACGTGGGACAACGTGGGACACCGTTGGACAACGTGGGACACCGTTGGACATCGTTGGACACCGTGGGACACCGTTGGACATCGTTGGACACCGTGGGACAACGTGGGACAACGTGGGACACCGTTGGACACCGTTGGACACCGTTGGACATCGTTGGACACGGTTGGACACCGTGGGACACCGTGGGACAACGTGGGACAACGTGGGACAACGTGGGACAACGTGGGACAACGTGGGACAACGTGGGACAACGTGGGACATCGTGGGACAACGTGGGACAACGTGGGACAACGTGGGACAACGTGGGACACCGTTGGACAACGTGGGACACCGTTGGACATCGTTGGACACCGTGGGACAACGTGGGACACCGTTGGACAACGTGGGACACCGTTGGACACCGTTGGACATCGTTGGACATCGTTGGACATCGTGGGACAACGTGGGACACCGTTGGACACCGTGGGACACCGTTGGACACCGTTGGACATCGTTGGACACCGTGGGACAACGTGGGACAACGTGGGACAACGTGGGAAACCATGGAACAACGTGGGACAACGTGGGACAACGTGGGACAACGTGGGACACCGTTGGACATCGTTGGACACCGTGGGACAACGTGGGACAACGTGGGACACCGTTGGACACCGTTGGACATCGTTGGACACCGTTGGACACCGTGGGACAACGTGGGACAACGTGGGACAACGTGGGACAACGTGGGACAACGTGGGACAACGTGGGACAACGTGGGACACCGTTGGACACCGTGGGAGACCGTTGGACACCGTTGGACATCGTTGGACATCGTTGAACACCGTGGGACAACGTGGGACAACGTGGGACAACGTGGGACAACGTGGGACAACGTGGGACAACGTAGGACAACGTGGGACAACGTGGGACACCGTTGGACATCGTTGGACAACGTGGGACATCGTGGGACAACGTGGGACAACGTGGGACAACGTGGGACAACGTGGGACACCGTTGGACACCGTTGGACAACGTGGGACAACGTGGGACACCGTTGGACATCGTTGGACACCGTGGGACAACGTGGGACAACGTGGGACAACGTGGGACAACGTGGGACAACGTGGGACAACGTGGGACAACGTGGGACAACGTGGGACAACGTGGGACAACGTGGGACAACGTGGGACACCGTTGGACACCGCTGGACATCGTTGGACACCGTGGGACAACGGGGGCAACGTGGGACAACGTGGGACAACGTGGGACAACGTGGGACAACGTGGGACAACGTGGGACACCGTTGGGCATCGTTGGACACCGTTGGACACCGTTGGACACCGTTGGACACCGTTGGACATCGGTGGACATCGTGGGACACCGTTGGACACCGTTGGACATCGTTGGACACCGTTGGACACCGTGGGACAACGTGGGACAACGTGGGACAACGTGGGACAACGTGGGACAACGTGGGACAACGTGGGACAACGTGGGACAACGTGGGACAACGTGGGACAACGTGGGACAACGTGGGACACCGTTGGACATCGTTGGACACCGTTGGACACCGTGGGACAACGTGGGACAACGTGGGACAACGTGGGACAACGTGGGACAACGTGGGACAACGTAGGACAACGTGGGACAACGTGGGACACCGTTGGACATCGTTGGACAACGTGGGACATCGTGGGACAACGTGGGACAACGTGGGACAACGTGGGACAACGTGGGACACCGTTGGACACCGTTGGACAACGTGGGACAACGTGGGACACCGTTGGACATCGTTGCACACCGTGGGACAACGTGGGACAACGTGGGACAACGTGGGACACCGTTGGACACCGTTGGACATCGTTGGACACCGTTGGACACCGTGGGACAACGTGGGACAACGTGGGACAACGTGGGACAACGTGGGACAACGTGGGACAACGTGGGACAACGTGGGACATCGTGGGACACCGTTGGACACCGTGGGACAACGTGGGACAACGTGGGACAACGTGGGACAACGTGGGACAACGTGGGACAACGTGGGACAACGTGGGACATCGTGGGACAACGTGGGACAACGTGGGACAACGTGGGACAACGTGGGACACCGTTGGACAACGTGGGACACCGTTGGACATCGTTGGACACCGTGGGACAACGTGGGACAACGTGGGACAACGTGGGACACCGTTGGACACCGTTGGACATCGTTGGACATCGTTGGACATCGTGGGACACCGTTGGACATCGTTGGACATCGTTGGACATCGTTGGACATCGTTGGACACCGTTGGACATCGTTGGACACCGTTGGACACCGTGGGACAACGTGGGACAACGTGGGACAACGTGGGACAACGTGGGACAACGTGGGACAACGTGGGACAACGTGGGACAACGAGGGACAACGTGGGACACCGTTGGACACCGTGGGACACCGTTGGACACCGTTGGACATCGTTGGACATCGTTGGACACCGTGGGACAACGTGGGACAACGTGGGACAACGTGGGACAACGTGGGACAACGTGGGACAACGTGGGACAACGTAGGACAACGTGGGACAACGTGGGACACCGTTGGACATCGTTGGACAACGTGGGACATCGTGGGACAACGTGGGACAACGTGGGACAACGTGGGACAACGTGGGACACCGTTGGACACCGTTGGACACCGTGGGACAACGTGGGACACCGTTGGACATCGTTGGACACCGTGGGACAACGTGGGACAACGTGGGACAACGTGGGACACCGTTGGACACCGTTGGACATCGTTGGACACCGTTGGACACCGTGGGACAACGTGGGACAACGTGGGACAACGTGGGACAACGTGGGACAACGTGGGACAACGTGGGACAACGTGGGACAACGTGGGACAACGTGGGACAACGTGGGACAACGTGGGACAACGTGGGACAACGTGGGACAACGTGGGACAACGTGGGACAACGTGGGACAACGTGGGACAACGTGGGACACCGTTGGACATCGTTGGACACCGTTGGACACCGTGGGACAACGTGGGACAACGTGGGACAACGAGGGACAACGTGGGACAACGTGGGACAACGTAGGACAACGTGGGACAACGTGGGACACCGTTGGACATCGTTGGACAACGTGGGACATCGTGGGACAACGTGGGACAACGTGGGACAACGTGGGACAACGTGGGACACCGTTGGACACCGTTGGACAACGTGGGACAACGTGGGACACCGTTGGACATCGTTGGACACCGTGGGACAACGTGGGACAACGTGGGACAACGTGGGACACCGTTGGACACCGTTGGACATCGTTGGACACCGTTGGACACCGTGGGACAACGTGGGACAACGTGGGACAACGTGGGACAACGTGGGACAACGTGGGACAACGTGGGACAACGTGGGACAACGTGGGACATCGTGGGACACCGTTGGACACCGTGGGACAACGTGGGACAACGTGGGACAACGTGGGACAACGTGGGACAACGTGGGACAACGTGGGACAACGTGGGACATCGTGGGACAACGTGGGACAACGTGGGACAACGTGGGACAACGTGGGACACCGTTGGACAACGTGGGACACCGTTGGACATCGTTGGACACCGTGGGACAACGTGGGACAACGTGGGACAACGTGGGACACCGTTGGACACCGTTGGACATCGTTGGACATCGTTGGACATCGTGGGACACCGTTGGACATCGTTGGACATCGTTGGACATCGTTGGACATCGTTGGACACCGTTGGACATCGTTGGACACCGTTGGACACCGTGGGACAACGTGGGACAACGTGGGACAACGTGGGACAACGTGGGACAACGTGGGACAACGTGGGACAACGTGGGACAACGAGGGACAACGTGGGACACCGTTGGACACCGTGGGACACCGTTGGACACCGTTGGACATCGTTGGACATCGTTGGACACCGTGGGACAACGTGGGACAACGTGGGACAACGTGGGACAACGTGGGACAACGTGGGACAACGTAGGACAACGTGGGACAACGTGGGACACCGTTGGACATCGTTGGACAACGTGGGACATCGTGGGACAACGCGGGACAACGTGGGACAACGTGGGACAACGTGGGACACCGTTGGACACCGTTGGACAACGTGGGACAACGTGGGACACCGTTGGACATCGTTGGACACCGTGGGACAACGTGGGACAACGTGGGACAACGTGGGACACCGTTGGACACCGTTGGACATCGTTGGACACCGTTGGACACCGTGGGACAACGTGGGACAACGTGGGACAACGTGGGACAACGTGGGACAACGTGGGACAACGTGGGACAACGTGGGACAACGTGGGACAACGTGGGACAACGTGGGACACCGTTGGACACCGCTGGACATCGTTGGACACCGTGGGACAACGTGGGACAACGTGGGACAACGTGGGACAACGTGGGACAACGTGGGACAACGTGGGACACCGTTGGGCATCGTTGGACACCGTTGGACACCGTTGGACACCGTTGGACACCGTTGGACATCGGTGGACATCGTGGGACACCGTTGGACACCGTTGGACATCGTTGGACACCGTTGGACACCGTGGGACAACGTGGGACAACGTGGGACAACGTGGGACAACGTGGGACAACGTGGGACAACGTGGGACAACGTGGGACAACGTGGGACAACGTGGGACAACGTGGGACAACGTGGGACAACGTGGGACAACGTGGGACACCGTTGGACATCGTTGGACACCGTGGGACAACGTGGGACAACGTGGGACAACGTCGGACAACGTGGGACACCGTTGGACACCGTTGGACATCGTTGGACACCGTTGGACACCGTGGGACAACGTGGGACAACGTGGGACAACGTGGGACAACGTGGGACAACGTGGGACAACGTAGGACAACGTGGGACAACGTGGGACACTGTTGGACATCGTTGGACAACGTGGGACATCGTGGGACAACGTCGGACAACGTGGGACAACGTGGGACAACGTGGGACACCGTTGGACACCGTTGGACAACGTGGGACAACGTGGGACACCGTTGGACATCGTTGGACACCGTGGGACAACGTGGGACAACGTGGGACAACGTGGGACACCGTTGGACACCGTTGGACATCGTTGGACACCGTTGGACACCGTGGGACAACGTGGGACAACGTGGGACAACGTGGGACAACGTGGGACAACGTGGGACAACGTGGGACAACGTGGGACATCGTGGGACAACGTGGGACAACGTGGGACAACGTGGGACACCGTTGGACAACGTGGGACACCGTTGGACATCGTTGGACACCGTGGGACAACGTGGGACAACGTGGGACAACGTGGGACACCGTTGGACACCGTTGGACATCGTTGGACATCGTTGGACATCGTGGGACACCGTTGGACATCGTTGGACATCGTTGGGCACCGTTGGACATCGTTGGACATCGTTGGACATCGTTGGACACCGTTGGACATCGGTGGACATCGTGGGACACCGTTGGACACCGTTGGACATCGTTGGACACGGTTGGACACCGTGGGACAACGTGGGACAACGTGGGACAACGTGGGACAACGTGGGACAACGTGGGACAACGAGGGACAACGTGGGACAACGTGGGACAACGTAGGACAACGTGGGACAACGTGGGACACCGTTGGACATCGTTGGACAACGTGGGACATCGTGGGACAACGTGGGACAACGTGGGACAACGTGGGACAACGTGGGACACCGTTGGACACCGTTGGACAACGTGGGACAACGTGGGACACCGTTGGACATCGTTGGACACCGTGGGACAACGTGGGACAACGTGGGACAACGTGGGACACCGTTGGACACCGTTGGACATCGTTGGACACCGTTGGACACCGTGGGACAACGTGGGACAACGTGGGACAACGTGGGACAACGTGGGACAACGTGGGACAACGTGGGACAACGTGGGACAACGTGGGACATCGTGGGACACCGTTGGACACCGTGGGACAACGTGGGACAACGTGGGACAACGTGGGACAACGTGGGACAACGTGGGACAACGTGGGACAACGTGGGACATCGTGGGACAACGTGGGACAACGTGGGACAACGTGGGACAACGTGGGACACCGTTGGACAACGTGGGACACCGTTGGACATCGTTGGACACCGTGGGACAACGTGGGACAACGTGGGACAACGTGGGACACCGTTGGACACCGTTGGACATCGTTGGACATCGTTGGACATCGTTGGACACCGTTGGACATCGTTGGACATCGTTGGACATCGTTGGACATCGTTGGACACCGTTGGACATCGTTGGACACCGTTGGACACCGTGGGACAACGTGGGACAACGTGGGACAACGTGGGACAACGTGGGACAACGTGGGACAACGTGGGACAACGTGGGACAACGAGGGACAACGTGGGACACCGTTGGACACCGTGGGACATCGTTGGACACCGTTGGACATCGTTGGACATCGTTGGACACCGTGGGACAACGTGGGACAACGTGGGACAACGTGGGACAACGTGGGACAACGTGGGACAACGTAGGACAACGTGGGACAACGTGGGACACCGTTGGACATCGTTGGACAACGTGGGACATCGTGGGACAACGCGGGACAACGTGGGACAACGTGGGACAACGTGGGACACCGTTGGACACCGTTGGACAACGTGGGACAACGTGGGACACCGTGGGACATCGTTGGACACCGTGGGACAACGTGGGACAACGTGGGACAACGTGGGACACCGTTGGACACCGTTGGACATCGTTGGACACCGTTGGACACCGTGGGACAACGTGGGACAACGTGGGACAACGTGGGACAACGTGGGACAACGTGGGACAACGTGGGACAACGTGGGACAACGTGGGACAACGTGGGACAACGTGGGACACCGTTGGACACCGCTGGACATCGTTGGACACCGTGGGACAACGTGGGACAACGTGGGACAACGTGGGACAACGTGGGACAACGTGGGACAACGTGGGACACCGTTGGGCATCGTTGGACACCGTTGGACACCGTTGGACACCGTTGGACACCGTTGGACATCGGTGGACATCGTGGGACACCGTTGGACACCGTTGGACATCGTTGGACACCGTTGGACACCGTGGGACAACGTGGGACAACGTGGGACAACGTGGGACAACGTGGGACAACGTGGGACAACGTGGGACAACGTGGGACATCGTGGGACAACGTGGGACAACGTGGGACAACGTGGGACAACGTGGGACACCGTTGGACAACGTGGGACACCGTTGGACATCGTTGGACACCGTGGGACAACGTGGGACAACGTGGGACAACGTGGGACACCGTTGGACACCGTTGGACATCGTTGGACATCGTTGGACATCGTGGGACAACGTGGGACACCGTTGGACACCGTGGGACACCGTTGGACACCGTTGGACACCGTGGGACAACGTGGGACAACGTGGGACAACGTGGGACACCGTTGGACACCGTTGGACATCGTTGGACATCGTTGGACATCGTGGGACACCGTTGGACATCGTTGGACATCGTTGGGCACCGTTGGACATCGTTGGACATCGTTGGACATCGTTGGACACCGTTGGACATCGGTGGACATCGTGGGACACCGTTGGACACCGTTGGACATC
Source organism: Bombus terrestris (assembly GCF_910591885.1). Taxonomy (NCBI): domain Eukaryota; kingdom Metazoa; phylum Arthropoda; class Insecta; order Hymenoptera; family Apidae; genus Bombus; species Bombus terrestris. The sequence continues at coordinate 770,305 of NW_025963574.1, read as the reverse complement.
GTTGGACACGGTTGGACACCGTGGGACAACGTGGGACAACGTGGGACAACGTGGGACAACGTGGGACAACGTGGGACAACGTGGGACAACGTGGGACACCGTTGAATACCGTGGGACACCGTTGGACAACGTGGGACAACGTGGGACAACGTGGGACAACGTGGGACAACGTGGGACACCGTTGGACACCGTGGGACACCGTTGGACACCGTTGGACATCGTTGGACACCGTGGGACAACGTGGGACAACGTGGGACACCGTTGGACACCGTTGGACACCGTTGGACATCGTTGGACACGGTTGGACACCGTGGGACAACGTGGGACAACGTGGGACAACGTGGGACAACGTGGGACACCGTTGGACATCGTTGGACACGGTTGGACACCGTGGGACAACGTGGGACAACGTGGGACACCGTTGGACATCGTTGGACACCGTGGGACAACGTGGGACAACGTGGGACAACGTGGGACACCGTTGGACACCGTTGGACATCGTTGGACACCGTTGGACACCGTGGGACAACGTGGGACAACGTGGGACACCGTTCGACACCGTTGGACACCGTTGGACATCGTTGGACACCGTGGGACAACGTGGGACAACGTGGGACAACGTGGGACACCGTTGGACACCGTTGGACACCGTTGGACATCGTTGGACACCGTGGGACAACGTGGGACAACGTGGGACAACGTGGGACAACGTGGGACAACGTGGGACATCGTGGGACAACGTGGGACAACGTGGGACAACGTGGGACAACGTGGGACACCGTTGGACAACGTGGGACACCGTTGGACATCGTTGGACACCGTGGGACAACGTGGGACAACGTGGGACAACGTGGGACACCGTTGGACACCGTTGGACATCGTTGGACATCGTTGGACATCGTGGGACAACGTGGGACACCGTTGGACACCGTGGGACACCGTTGGACACCGTTGGACATCGTTGGACACCGTGGGACAACGTGGGACAACGTGGGACAACGTGGGAAACCATGGAACAACGTGGGACAACGTGGGACAACGTGGGACAACGTGGGACACCGTTGGACATCGTTGGACACCGTGGGACAACGTGGGACAACGTGGGACACCGTTGGACAACGTGGGACAACGTGGGACAACGTGGGACAACGTGGGACACCGTTGGACACCGCTGGACATCGTTGGACACCGTGGGACAACGTGGGACAACGTGGGACAACGTGGGACAACGTGGGACAACGTGGGACAACGTGGGACACCGTTGGACACCGTTGGACAACGTGGGACAACGTGGGACACCGTTGGACATCGTTGGACACCGTGGGACAACGTGGGACAACGTGGGACAACGTGGGACAACGTGGGACAACGTGGGACACCGTTGGACACCGTTGGACATCGTTGGACACCGTTGGACACCGTGGGACAACGTGGGACAACGTGGGACAACGTGGGACAACGTGGGACAACGTGGGACAACGTGGGACAACGTGGGACAACGTGGGACATCGTGGGACACCGTTGGACACCGTGGGACAACGTGGGACAACGTGGGACAACGTGGGACAACGTGGGACAACGTGGGACAACGTGGGACAACGTGGGACAACGTGGGACATCGTGGGACAACGTGGGACAACGTGGGACAACGTGGGACAACGTGGGACACCGTTGGACAACGTGGGACACCGTTGGACATCGTTGGACACCGTGGGACAACGTGGGACAACGTGGGACAACGTGGGACAACGTGGGACACCGTTGGACACCGTTGGACATCGTTGGACATCGTTGGACATCGTGGGACACCGTTGGACATCGTTGGACATCGTTGGGCACCGTTGGACATCGTTGGACATCGTTGGACACCGTTGGACATCGTTGGACACCGTTGGACACCGTGGGACAACGTGGGACAACGTGGGACAACGTGGGACAACGTGGGACAACGTGGGACAACGTGGGACAACGTGGGACAACGAGGGACAACGTGGGACACCGTTGGACACCGTGGGACACCGTTGGACACCGTTGGACATCGTTGGACATCGTTGGACACCGTGGGACAACGTGGGACAACGTGGGACAACGTGGGACAACGTGGGACAACGTGGGACAACGTGGGACACCGTTGGACAACGTGGGACACCGTTGGACATCGTTGGACACCGTGGGACAACGTGGGACAACGTGGGACAACGTGGGACACCGTTGGACACCGTTGGACATCGTTGGACATCGTTGGACATCGTGGGACACCGTTGGACACCGTTGGACATCGTTGGACATCGTTGGACATCGTGGGACACCGTTGGACATCGTTGGACATCGTTGGGCACCGTTGGACATCGTTGGACATCGTTGGACATCGTTGGACACCGTTGGACACCGTTGGACACCGTTGGACACCGTTGGACATCGGTGGACATCGTGGGACACCGTTGGACACCGTTGGACATCGTTGGACACGATTGGACACCGTGGGACAACGTGGGACAACGTGGGACAACGTGGGACAACGTGGGACAACGTGGGACAACGTGGGACAACGTGGGACACCGTTGAACACCGTTGGACATCGTTGGACATCGTTGGACATCGTGGGACAACGTGGGACACCGTTGAACACCGTTGGACATTGTTGGACATCGTTGGACATCGTGGGACACCGTTGGACATCGTTGGACATCGTTGGACACCGTTGGACATCGTTGGACACCGTGGGACAACGTGGGACAACGTGGGACAACGTGGGACACCGTTGGACATCGTTGGACACGATTGGACACCGTGGGACAACGTGGGACAACGTGGGACAACGTGGGACAACGTGGGACAACGTGGGACAACGTGGGACAACGTGGGACACCGTTGAACACCGTTGGACATCGTTGGACATCGTTGGACATCGTGGGACAACGTGGGACACCGTTGAACACCGTTGGACATTGTTGGACATCGTTGGACATCGTGGGACACCGTTGGACATCGTTGGACATCGTTGGACACCGTTGGACATCGTTGGACACCGTGGGACAACGTGGGACAACGTGGGACAACGTGGGACACCGTTGGACACCGTTGGACATCGTTGGACATCGTTGGACATCGTGGGACACCGTTGGACATCGTTGGACACCGTTGGACATCGTTGGACACCGTGGGACAACGTGGGACAACGTGGGACAACGTGGGACAACGTGGGACACCGTTGGACATCGTTGGACATCGTCGGACACCGTTGGACATCGTTGGACATCGTTGGACAACGTGGGACAACGTGGGACAACGTGGGACAACGTGGGACACCGTTGGGCATCGTTGGACACCGTTGGACATCGTTGGACACCGTGGGACAACGTGGGACACCGTTGGACATCGTTGGACATCGTTGGACACCGTTGGACATCGTTGGACATCGTTGGACACCGTTGGACACCGTTGGACACCGTTGGACACCGTTGGACATCGGTGGACATCGTGGGACACCGTTGGACACCGTTGGACATCGTTGGACACCGTTGGACACCGTGGGACATCGTTGGACATCGTTGGACACCGTGGGACAACGTGGGACAACGTGGGACAACGTGGGACAACGTGGGACAACGTGGGACAACGTAGGACAACGTGGGACAACGTGGGACACCGTTGGACATCGTTGGACAACGTGGGACAACGTGGGACAACGTGGGACAACGTGGGACAACGTGGGACACCGTTGGACACCGTGGGACACCGTTGGACACCGTTGGACATCGTTGGACACCGTGGGACAACGTGGGACAACGTGGGACAACGTGGGAAACCATGGAACAACGTGGGACAACGTGGGACAACGTGGGACAACGTGGGACAACGTGGGACACCGTTGGACATCGTTGGACACCGTGGGACAACGTGGGACAACGTGGGACACCGTTGGACACCGTTGGACATCGTTGGACATCGTTGGACACCGTTGGATACCGTTGGACACCGTTGGACACCGTGGGACAACGTGGGACAACGTGGGACAACGTGGGACAACGTGGGACAACGTGGGACAACGTGGGACAACGTGGGACAACGTGGGACAACGTGGGACAACGTGGGACAACGTGGGACATCGTGGGACAACGTGGGACAACGTGGGACAACGTGGGACACCGTTGGACAACGTGGGACACCGTTGGACATCGTTGGACACCGTTGGACACCGTGGGACAACGTGGGACAACGTGGGACAACGTGGGACACCGTTGGACACCGTTGGACATCGTTGGACATCGTTGGACATCGTGGGACACCGTTGGACATCGTTGGACATCGTTGGGCACCGTTGGACATCGTTGGACATCGTTGGACATCGTTGGACACCGTTGGACACCGTTGGACACCGTTGGACACCGTTGGACATCGGTGGACATCGTGGGACACCGTTGGACACCGTTGGACATCGTTGGACACGGTTGGACACCGTGGGACAACGTGGGTCAACGTGGGACAACGTGGGACAACGTGGGACAACGTGGGACAACGTGGGACAACGTGGGACACCGTTGAACACCGTGGGACACCGTTGGACAACGTGGGACAACGTGGGACAACGTGGGACAACGTGGGACAACGTGGGACAACGTGGGACAACGTGGGACAACGTGGGACAACGAGGGACAACGTGGGACACCGTTGGACACCGTGGGACACCGTTGGACACCGTTGGACATCGTTGGACATCGTTGGACACCGTGGGACAACGTGGGACAACGTGGGACAACGTGGGACAACGTGGGACAACGTGGGACAACGTAGGACAACGTGGGACAACGTGGGACACCGTTGGACATCGTTGGACAACGTGGGACATCGTGGGACAACGTGGGACAACGTGGGACAACGTGGGACAACGTGGGACACCGTTGGACACCGTTGGACAACGTGGGACAACGTGGGACACCGTTGGACATCGTTGGACACCGTGGGACAACGTGGGACAACGTGGGACAACGTGGGACACCGTTGGACACCGTTGGACATCGTTGGACACCGTTGGACACCGTGGGACAACGTGGGACAACGTGGGACAACGTGGGACAACGTGGGACAACGTGGGACAACGTGGGACAACGTGGGACAACGTGGGACAACGTGGGACAACGTGGGACACCGTTGGACACCGCTGGACATCGTGGGACACCGTGGGACAACGTGGGACAACGTGGGACAACGTGGGACAACGTGGGACAACGTGGGACAACGTGGGACACCGTTGGGCATCGTTGGACACCGTTGGACACCGTTGGACACCGTTGGACACCGTTGGACATCGGTGGACATCGTGGGACACCGTTGGACACCGTTGGACATCGTTGGACACCGTTGGACACCGTGGGACAACGTGGGACAACGTGGGACAACGTGGGACAACGTGGGACAACGTGGGACAACGTGGGACAACGTGGGACAACGTGGGACAACGTGGGACAACGTGGGACAACGTGGGACAACGTGGGACACCGTTGGACATCGTTGGACACCGTGGGACAACGTGGGACAACGTGGGACAACGTCGGACAACGTGGGACACCGTTGGACACCGTTGGACATCGTTGGACACCGTTGGACACCGTGGGACAACGTGGGACAACGTGGGACAACGTGGGACAACGTGGGACAACGTGGGACAACGTAGGACAACGTGGGACAACGTGGGACACCGTTGGACATCGTTGGACAACGTGGGACATCGTGGGACAACGTCGGACAACGTGGGACAACGTGGGACAACGTGGGACACCGTTGGACACCGTTGGACAACGTGGGACAACGTGGGACACCGTTGGACATCGTTGGACACCGTGGGACAACGTGGGACAACGTGGGACAACGTGGGACACCGTTGGACACCGTTGGACATCGTTGGACACCGTTGGACACCGTGGGACAACGTGGGACAACGTGGGACAACGTGGGACAACGTGGGACAACGTGGGACAACGTGGGACAACGTGGGACAACGTGGGACATCGTGGGACAACGTGGGACAACGTGGGACAACGTGGGACAACGTGGGACACCGTTGGACAACGTGGGACACCGTTGGACATCGTTGGACACCGTGGGACAACGTGGGACAACGTGGGACAACGTGGGACACCGTTGGACACCGTTGGACATCGTTGGACATCGTTGGACATCGTGGGACACCGTTGGACATCGTTGGACATCGTTGGGCACCGTTGGACATCGTTGGACATCGTTGGACATCGTTGGACACCGTTGGACACCGTTGGACACCGTTGGACACCGTTGGACATCGGTGGACATCGTGGGACACCGTTGGACACCGTTGGACATCGTGGGACACCGTTGGACATCGTTGGACACCGTTGGACATCGTTGGACACCGTGGGACAACGTGGGACAACGTGGGACAACGTGGGACAACGTGGGACACCGTTGGACATCGTTGGACATCGTCGGACACCGTTGGACATCGTTGGACATCGTTGGACAACGTGGGACAACGTGGGACAACGTGGGACAACGTGGGACACCGTTGGGCATCGTTGGACACCGTTGGACATCGTTGGACACCGTGGGACAACGTGGGACACCGTTGGACATCGTTGGACATCGTTGGACACCGTTGGACATCGTTGGACATCGTTGGACACCGTTGGACACCGTTGGACACCGTTGGACACCGTTGGACATCGGTGGACATCGTGGGACACCGTTGGACACCGTTGGACATCGTTGGACACCGTTGGACACCGTGGGACATCGTTGGACATCGTTGGACACCGTGGGACAACGTGGGACAACGTGGGACAACGTGGGACAACGTGGGACAACGTGGGACAACGTAGGAAAACGTGGGACAACGTGGGACACCGTTGGACATCGTTGGACAACGTGGGACAACGTGGGACAACGTGGGACAACGTGGGACAACGTGGGACACCGTTGGACACCGTGGGTCACCGTTGGACACCGTTGGACATCGTTGGACACCGTGGGACAACGTGGGACAACGTGGGACAACGTGGGAAACCATGGAACAACGTGGGACAACGTGGGACAACGTGGGACAACGTGGGACAACGTGGGACACCGTTGGACATCGTTGGACACCGTGGGACAACGTGGGACAACGTGGGACACCGTTGGACACCGTTGGACATCGTTGGACATCGTTGGACACCGTTGGATACCGTTGGACACCGTTGGACACCGTGGGACAACGTGGGACAACGTGGGACAACGTGGGACAACGTGGGACAACGTGGGACAACGTGGGACAACGTGGGACAACGTGGGACAACGTGGGACACCGTTGGACATCGTTGGACAACGTGGGACATCGTGGGACAACGAGGGACAACGTGGGACAACGTGGGACAACGTGGGACACCGTTGGACACCGTTGGGCATCGTTGGACACCGTTGGACACCGTTGGACACCGTTGGACATCGGTGGACATCGTGGGACACCGTTGGACACCGTTGGACATCGTTGGACACCGTTGGACACCGTGGGACAACGTGGGACAACGTGGGACAACGTGGGACAACGTGGGACAACGTGGGACAACGTGGGACAACGTGGGACAACGTGGGACAACGTGGGACAACGTGGGACAACGTGGGACAACGTGGGACACCGTTGGACATCGTTGGACACCGTGGGACAACGTGGGACAACGTGGGACAACGTCGGACAACGTGGGACACCGTTGGACACCGTTGGACATCGTTGGACACCTTTGGACACCGTTGGACATCGTTGGACACCGTTGGACACCGTGGGACAACGTGGGACAACGTGGGACAACGTGGGACAACGTGGGACAACGTGGGACAACGTGGGACAACGTGGGACAACGTGGGACATCGTGGGACAACGTGGGACAACGTGGGACAACGTGGGACAACGTGGGACACCGTTGGACAACGTGGGACACCGTTGGACATCGTTGGACACCGTGGGACAACGTGGGACAACGTGGGACAACGTGGGACACCGTTGGACACCGTTGGACATCGTTGGACATCGTTGGACATCGTGGGACACCGTTGGACATCGTTGGACATCGTTGGGCACCGTTGGACATCGTTGGACATCGTTGGACATCGTTGGACACCGTTGGACACCGTTGGACACCGTTGGACACCGTTGGACATCGGTGGACATCGTGGGACACCGTTGGACACCGTTGGACATCGTTGGACACGGTTGGACACCGTGGGACAACGTGGGACAACGTGGGACAACGTGGGACAACGTGGGACAACGTGGGACAACGTGGGACAACGTGGGACAACGTGGGACAACGTGGGACAACGTGGGACACCGTTGGACACCGTGGGACACCGTTGGACACCGTTGGACATCGTTGGACACCGTGGGACAACGTGGGACAACGTGGGACAACGTGGGACAACGTGGGACAACGTGGGACAACGTGGGACAACGTGGGACACCGTTGGACACCGCTGGACATCGTTGGACACCGTGGGACAACGTGGGACAACGTGGGACAACGTGGGACAACGTGGGACAACGTGGGACACCGTTGGGCATCGTTGGACACCGTTGGACATCGTTGGACACCGTGGGACAACGTGGGACACCGTTGGACATCGTTGGACATCGTTGGACACCGTTGGACATCGTTGGACATCGTTGGACATCGTTGGACACCGTTGGACACCGTTGGACACCGTTGGACACCGTTGGACACCGTTGGACATCGGTGGACATCGTGGGACACCGTTGGACACCGTTGGACATCGTTGGACACCGTTGGACACCGTGGGACAACGTGGGACAACGTGGGACAACGTGGGACAACGTGGGACAACGTGGGACAACGTGGGACAACGTGGGACACCGTTGGACACCGTGGGACACCGTTGGACAACGTGGGACACCGTTGGACAACGTGGGACAACGTGGGAGAACGTGGGACAACGTGGGACAACGTGGGACACCGTTGGACACCGTGGGACACCGTTGGACACCGTTGGACATCGTTGGACACCGTGGGACAACGTGGGACAACGTGGGACAACGTGGGAAACCATGGAACAACGTGGGACACCGTTGGACATCGTTGGACATCGTCGGACACCGTTGGACATCGTTGGACATCGTTGGACAACGTGGGACAACGTGGGACAACGTGGGACAACGTGGGACACCGTTGGGCATCGTTGGACACCGTTGGACATCGTTGGACACCGTGGGACAACGTGGGACACCGTTGGACATCGTTGGACATCGTTGGACACCGTTGGACATCGTTGGACATCGTTGGACACCGTTGGACACCGTTGGACACCGTTGGACACCGTTGGACATCGGTGGACATCGTGGGACACCGTTGGACACCGTTGGACATCGTTGGACACCGTTGGACACCGTGGGACAACGTGGGACAACGTGGGACAACGTGGGACAACGTGGGACAACGTGGGACAACGTGGGACAACGTGGGACAACGTGGGACACCGTTGGACACCGTGGGACACCGTTGGACAACGTGGGACAACGTGGGACAACGTGGGACAACGTGGGACAACGTGGGACACCGTTGGACACCGTGGGACACCGTTGGACACCGTTGGACATCGTTGGACACCGTGGGACAACGTGGGACAACGTGGGACAACGTGGGAAACCATGGAACAACGTGGGACAACGTGGGACAACGTGGGACAACGTGGGACAACGTGGGACACCGTTGGACATCGTTGGACACCGTGGGACAACGTGGGACAACGTGGGACACCGTTGGACACCGTTGGACATCGTTGGACATCGTTGGACACCGTTGGATACCGTTGGACACCGTTGGACACCGTGGGACAACGTGGGACAACGTGGGACAACGTGGGACAACGTGGGACAACGTGGGACAACGTGGGACAACGTGGGACAACGTGGGACAACGTGGGACAACGTGGGACAACGTGGGACAACGTGGGACATCGTGGGACAACGTGGGACAACGTGGGACAACGTGGGACACCGTTGGACAACGTGGGACACCGTTGGACAACGTGGGACACCGTTGGACATCGTTGGACACCGTTGGACACCGTGGGACAACGTGGGACAACGTGGGACAACGTGGGACACCGTTGGACACCGTTGGACATCGTTGGACATCGTTGGACATCGTGGGACACCGTTGGACATCGTTGGACATCGTTGGGCACCGTTGGACATCGTTGGACATCGTTGGACATCGTTGGACACCGTTGGACACCGTTGGACACCGTTGGACACCGTTGGACATCGGTGGACATCGTGGGACACCGTTGGACACCGTTGGACATCGTTGGACACGGTTGGACACCGTGGGACAACGTGGGTCAACGTGGGACAACGTGGGACAACGTGGGACAACGTGGGACAACGTGGGACAACGTGGGACACCGTTGAACACCGTGGGACACCGTTGGACAACGTGGGACAACGTGGGACAACGTGGGACAACGTGGGACAACGTGGGACAACGTGGAACAACGTGGGACAACGTGGGACACCGTTGGGCATCGTTGGACACCGTTGGACATCGTTGGACACCGTGGGACAACGTGGGACACCGTTGGACATCGTTGGACATCGTTGGACACCGTTGGACATCGTTGGACATCGTTGGACATCGTTGGACAACGTGGGACACCGTTGGACACCGCTGGACATCGTTGGACACCGTGGGACAACGTGGGACAACGTGGGACAACGTGGGACAACGTGGAACAACGTGGGACAACGTGGGACACCGTTGGGCATCGTTGGACACCGTTGGACATCGTTGGACACCGTGGGACAACGTGGGACACCGTTGGACATCGTTGGACATCGTTGGACACCGTTGGACATCGTTGGACATCGTTGGACATCGTTGGACACCGTTGGACACCGTTGGACACCGTTGGACAAGTTTGGACATCGGTGGACATCGTGGGACACCGTTGGACACCGTTGGACATCGTTGGACACCGTTGGACACCGTGGGACAACGTGGGACAACGTGGGACAACGTGGGACAACGTGGGACAACGTGGGACAACGTGGGACACCGTTGGACACCGTGGGACACCGTTGGACAACGTGGGACAACGTGGGACAACGTGGGACAACGTGGGACAACGTGGGACACCGTTGGACACCGTGGGACACCGTTGGACACCGTTGGACATCGTTGGACACCGTGGGACAACGTGGGACAACGTGGGACAACGTGGGAATCCATGGAACAACGTGGGACAACGTGGGACAACGTGGGACAACGTGGGACAACGTGGGACACCGTGGGACAACGTGGGACAACGTGGGACACCGTTGGACACCGTTGGACATCGTTGGACATCGTTGGACACCGTTGGACACCGTTGGACACCGTTGGACACCGTGGGACAACGTGGGACAACGTGGGACAACGTGGGACAACGTGGGACAACGTGGGACAACGTGGGACAACGTGGGACAACGTGCGACAACGTGCGACAACGTGGGACAACGTGCGACAACGTCGGACAACGTGGGACAACGTGGGACAACGTGGGACAACGTGGGACAACGTGGGACATCGTGGGACAACGTGGGACAACGTGGGACAACGTGGGACACCGTTGGACAACGTGGGACACCGTTGGACATCGTTGGACACCGTGGGACAACGTGGGACAACGTGGGACAACGTGGGACACCGTTGGACACCGTTGGACATCGTTGGACATCGTTGGACATCGTGGGACACCGTTGGACATCGTTGGACATCGTTGGACATCGTTGGACACCGTGGGACAACGTGGGACAACGTGGGACAACGTGGGAAACCATGGAACAACGTGGGACAACGTGGGACAACGTGGGACACCGTGGGACAACGTGGGACAACGTGGGACAACGTGGGAAACCATGGAACAACGTGGGACAACGTGGGACAACGTGGGACAACGTGGGACAACGTGGGACACCGTTGGACATCGTTGGACAACGTGGGACAACGTGGGACAACGTGGGACAACGTGGGACAACGTGGGACAACGTGGGACAACGTGGGACAACGTGGGACACCGTTGGACACCGTGGGACACCGTTGGACACCGTTGGACATCGTTGCACACCGTGGGACAACGTGGGACAACGTGGGACAACGTGGGAAACCGTGGAACAACGTGGGACAACGTGGGACAACGTGGGACAACGTGGGACAACGTGGGACACCGTTGGACATCGTTGGACACCGTGGGACAACGTGGGACAACGTGGGACACCGTTGGACACCGTTGGACATCGTTGGACACCGTTGGACACCGTGGGACAACGTGGGACAACGTGGGACAACGTGGGACAACGTGGGACAACGTGGGACAACGTGGGACAACGTGGGACAACGTGGGACAACGTGCGACAACGTGCGACAACGTGGGACAACGTGCGACAACGTGGGACAACGTGGGACAACGTGGGACAACGTGGGACAACGTGGGACAACGTGGGACATCGTGGGACAACGTGGGACAACGTGGGACAACGTGGGACACCGTTGGACAACGTGGGACACCGTTGGACATCGTTGGACACCGTGGGACAACGTGGGACAACGTGGGACAACGTGGGACACCGTTGGACACCGTTGGACATCGTTGGACATCGTTGGACATCGTGGGACACCGTTGGACATCGTTGGACATCGTTGGACATCGTTGGACACCGTGGGACAACGTGGGACAACGTGGGACAACGTGGGAAACCATGGAACAACGTGGGACAACGTGGGACAACGTGGGACACCGTGGGACAACGTGGGACAACGTGGGACAACGTGGGAAACCATGGAACAACGTGGGACAACGTGGGACAACGTGGGACAACGTGGGACAACGTGGGACACCGTTGGACATCGTTGGACAACGTGGGACAACGTGGGACAACGTGGGACAACGTGGGACAACGTGGGACAACGTGGGACAACGTGGGACAACGTGGGACACCGTTGGACACCGTGGGACACCGTTGGACACCGTTGGACATCGTTGCACACCGTGGGACAACGTGGGACAACGTGGGACAACGTGGGAAACCATGGAACAACGTGGGACAACGTGGGACAACGTGGGACAACGTGGGACAACGTGGGACACCGTTGGACATCGTTGGACACCGTGGGACAACGTGGGACAACGTGGGACACCGTTGGACACCGTTGGACATCGTTGGACACCGTTGGACACCGTGGGACAACGTGGGACAACGTGGGACAACGTGGGACAACGTGGGACAACGTAGGACAACGTGGGACAACGTGGGACACCGTTGGACATCGTTGGACAACGTGGGACATCGTGGGACAACGCGGGACAACGTGGGACAACGTGGGACAACGTGGGACACCGTTGGACACCGTGGGACACCGTTGGACACCGTTGGACACCGTGGGACACCGTTGGACACCGTTGGACATCGTTGGACACCGTTGGACACCGTTGGACACCGGTGGACACCGTGGGACAACGTGGGACAACGTGGGACAACGTGGGACAACGTGGGACAACGTGGGACAACGTGGGACAACGTGGGACAACGTGGGACAACGTGGGACAACGTGGGACAACGTGGGACAACGTGGGACCACGTGGGACACCGTTGAACACCGTTGGACATTGTTGGACATCGTTGGACATCGTGGGACACCGTTGGACATCGTTGGACATCGTTGGACACCGTTGGACATCGTTGGACAACGTGGGACAACGTGGGACAACGTGGGACAACGTGGGACAACGTGGGACAACGTGGGACAACGTGGGACAACGTGGGACAACGTGGGACAACGTGGGACAACGTGGGACAACGTGGGACAACGTGGGACACCGTTGGGCATCGTTGGACACCGTGGGACAACGTGGGACAACGTGGGACAACGTGGGACAACGTGGGACAACGTGGGACAACGTGGGACAACGTGGGACAACGTGGGACAACGTGGGACAACGTGGGACAACGTGGGACAACGTGGGACAACGTGGGACACCGTTGGGCATCGTTGGACACCGTGGGACAACGTGGGACAACGTGGGACAACGTGGGACACCGTTGAACACCGTTGGACATTGTTGGACATCGTTGGACATCGTGGGACACCGTTGGACATCGTTGGACATCGTTGGACACCGTTGGACATCGTTGGACACCGTGGGACAACGTGGGACAACGTGGGACAACGTGGGACACCGTTGGACACCGTTGGACATCGTTGGACATCGTTGGACATCGTGGGACACCGTTGGACATCGTTGGACACCGTTGGACATCGTTGGACACCGTGGGACAACGTGGGACAACGTGGGACAACGTGGGACAACGTGGGACACCGTTGGACATCGTTGGACATCGTCGGACACCGTTGGACATCGTTGGACATCGTTGGACACCGTTGGACATCGTTGGACATCGTTGGACATCGTGGGACACCGTTGGACATCGTTGGACATCGTTGGACACCGTTGGACATCGTTGGACATCGTTGGACATCGTTGGACACCGTTGGACACCGTTGGACATCGTTGGACACCGTGGGACAACGTGGGACAACGTGGGACAACGTGGGAAACCATGGAACAACGTGGGACAACGTGGGACAACGTGGGACAACGTGGGACAACGTGGGACACCGTTGGACATCGTTGGACAACGTGGGACAACGTGGGACAACGTGGGACAACGTGGGACAACGTGGGACAACGTGGGACACCGTTGGACACCGTGGGACACCGTTGGACACCGTTGGACATCGTTGGACACCGTGGGACAACGTGGGACAACGTGGGACAACGTGGGACAACGTGGGACAACGTGGGACAACGTGGGACAACGTGGGACAACGTGGGACAACGTGGGACATCGTGGGACAACGTGGGACAACGTGGGACAACGTGGGACAACGTGGGACAACGTGGGACACCGTTGGACAACGTGGGACACCGTTGGACATCGTTGGACACCGTGGGACAACGTGGGACAACGTGGGACAACGTGGGACACCGTTGGACACCGTGGGACACCGTTGGACAACGTGGGACAACGTGGGACAACGTGGGACAACGTGGGACAACGTGGGACAACGTGGGACAACGTGGGACAACGTGGGACACCGTTGGACACCGTGGGACACCGTTGGACAACGTGGGACAACGTGGGACAACGTGGGACAACGTGGGACAACGTGGGACACCGTTGGACACCGTGGGACACCGTTGGACACCGTTGGACATCGTTGCACACCGTGGGACAACGTGGGACAACGTGGTACAACGTGGGAAACCATGGAACAACGTGGGACAACGTTGGACAACGTGGGACAACGTGGGACAACGTGGGACACCGTTGGACATCGTTGGACACCGTGGGACAACGTGGGACAACGTGGGACACCGTTGGACACCGTTGGACATCGTTGGACACCGTTGGACACCGTGGGACAACGTGGGACAACGTGGGACAACGTGGGACAACGTGGGACAACGTAGGACAACGTGGGACAACGTGGGACACCGTTGGACATCGTTGGACAACGTGGGACATCGTGGGACAACGTGGGACAACGTGGGACAACGTGGGACAACGTGGGACACCGTTGGACACCGTGGGACACCGTTGGACACCGTTGGACACCGTGGGACACCGTTGGACACCGTTGGACATCGTTGGACACCGTTGGACACCGTTGGACACCGGTGGACACCGTGGGACAACGTGGGACAACGTGGGACAACGTGGGACAACGTGGGACAACGTGGGACAACGTGGGACAACGTGGGACAACGTGGGACAACGTGGGACAACGTGGGACAACGTGGGACAACGTGGGACCACGTGGGACAACGTGGGACAACGTGGGACAACGTGGGACAACGTGGGACAACGTGGGACAACGTGGGACAACGTGGGACAACGTGGGACACCGTTGGGCATCGTTGGACACCGTGGGGCAACGTGGGACAACGTGGGACAACGTGGGACAACGTGGGACAACGTGGGACAACGTGGGACAACGTGGGACAACGTGGGACAACGTGGGACAACGTGGGACAACGTGGGACAACGTGGGACACCGTTGGGCATCGTTGGACACCGTGGGACAACGTGGGACAACGTGGGACAACGTGGGACACCGTTGAACACCGTTGGACATTGTTGGACATCGTTGGACATCGTGGGACACCGTTGGACATCGTTGGACATCGTTGGACACCGTTGGACATCGTTGGACACCGTGGGACAACGTGGGACAACGTGGGACAACGTGGGACACCGTTGGACACCGTTGGACATCGTTGGACACCGTTGGACACCGTTGGACATCGTTGGACACCGTGGGACAACGTGGGACAACGTGGGACAACGTGGGAAACCATGGAACAACGTGGGACAACGTGGGACAACGTGGGACAACGTGGGACAACGTGGGACAACGTGGGACACCGTTGGACACCGTTGGACATCGTTGGACATCGTTGGACATCGTGGGACACCGTTGGACATCGTTGGACACCGTTGGACATCGTTGGACACCGTGGGACAACGTGGGACAACGTGGGACAACGTGGGACAACGTGGGACAACGTGGGACAACGTGGGACAACGTGGGACAACGTGGGACAACGTGGGACAACGTGGGACATCGTGGGACAACGTGGGACAACGTGGGACAACGTGGGACATCGTTGGACATCGTTGGACATCGTTGGACACCGTTGGACACCGTTGGACACCGTTGGACACCGTTGGACATCGGTGGACATCGTGGGACACCGTTGGACACCGTTGGACATCGTTGGACACCGTTGGACACCGTGGGACAACGTGGGACAACGTGGGACAACGTGGGACAACGTGGGACAACGTGGGACAACGTGGGACAACGTGGGACACCGTTGGACACCGTGGGACACCGTTGGACAACGTGGGACAACGTGGGACAACGTGGGACAACGTGGGACAACGTGGGACACCGTGGGACACCGTGGGACACCGTTGGACACCGTTGGACATCGTTGGACACCGTGGGACAACGTGGGACAACGTGGGACAACGTGGGAAACCATGGAACAACGTGGGACAACGTGGGACAACGTGGGACAACGTGGGACAACGTGGGACACCGTTGGACATCGTTGGACACCGTGGGACAACGTGGGACAACGTGGGACAACGTGGGACACCGTTGGACACCGTGGGACACCGTTGGACAACGTGGGACAACGTGGGACAACGTGGGACAACGTGGGACAACGTGGGACAACGTGGGACAACGTGGGACAACGTGGGACACCGTTGGACACCGTTGGACATCGTTGGACACCGTGGGACAACGTGGGACAACGTGGGACAACGTGGGACACCGTTGGACACCGTGGGACACCGTTGGACAACGTGGGACAACGTGGGACAACGTGGGACAACGTGGGACAACGTGGGACAACGTGGGACAACGTGGGACAACGTGGGACAACGTGGGACAACGTGGGACAACGTGGGACACCGTTGGACATCGTTGGACACCGTGGGACAACGTGGGACAACGTGGGACACCGTTGGACACCGTTGGACATCGTTGGACACCGTTGGACACCGTGGGACAACGTGGGACAACGTGGGACAACGTGGGACAACGTGGGACAACGTAGGACAACGTGGGACAACGTGGGACACCGTTGGACATCGTTGGACAACGTGGGACATCGTGGGACAACGTGGGACAACGTGGGACAACGTGGGACAACGTGGGACACCGTTGGACACCGTGGGACACCGTTGGACACCGTTGGACACCGTGGGACACCGTTGGACACCGTTGGACATCGTTGGACACCGTTGGACACCGTTGGACACCGGTGGACACCGTGGGACAACGTGGGACAACGTGGGACAACGTGGGACAACGTGGGACAACGTGGGACAACGTGGGACAACGTGGGACAACGTGGGACAACGTGGGACAACGTGGGACAACGTGGGACAACGTGGGACAACGTGGGACAACGTGGGACACCGTGGGACAACGTGGGACAACGTGGGACAACGTGGGACAACGTGGGACACCGTTGGGCATCGTTGGACACCGTGGGACAACGTGGGACAACGTGGGACAACGTGGGACACCGTTGAACACCGTTGGACATTGTTGGACATCGTTGGACATCGTGGGACACCGTTGGACATCGTTGGACATCGTTGGACACCGTTGGACATCGTTGGACACCGTGGGACAACGTGGGACAACGTGGGACAACGTGGGACACCGTTGGACACCGTTGGACATCGTTGGACACCGTTGGACACCGTTGGACATCGTTGGACACCGTGGGACAACGTGGGACAACGTGGGACAACGTGGGAAACCATGGAACAACGTGGGACAACGTGGGACAACGTGGGACAACGTGGGACAACGTGGGACAACGTGGGACACCGTTGGACACCGTTGGACATCGTTGGACATCGTTGGACATCGTGGGACACCGTTGGACATCGTTGGACACCGTTGGACATCGTTGGACACCGTGGGACAACGTGGGACAACGTGGGACAACGTGGGACAACGTGGGACAACGTGGGACAACGTGGGACAACGTGGGACAACGTGGGACAACGTGGGACAACGTGGGACATCGTGGGACAACGTGGGACAACGTGGGACAACGTGGGACATCGTTGGACATCGTTGGACATCGTTGGACACCGTTGGACACCGTTGGACACCGTTGGACACCGTTGGACATCGGTGGACATCGTGGGACACCGTTGGACACCGTTGGACATCGTTGGACACCGTTGGACACCGTGGGACAACGTGGGACAACGTGGGACAACGTGGGACAACGTGGGACAACGTGGGACAACGTGGGACAACGTGGGACACCGTGGGACACCGTGGGACACCGTGGGACAACGTGGGACAACGTGGGACAACGTGGGACAACGTGGGACAACGTGGGACACCGTTGGACACCGTGGGACACCGTTGGACACCGTTGGACATCGTTGGACACCGTGGGACAACGTGGGACAACGTGGGACAACGTGGGAAACCATGGAACAACGTGGGACAACGTGGGACAACGTGGGACAACGTGGGACAACGTGGGACACCGTTGGACATCGTTGGACACCGTGGGACAACGTGGGACAACGTGGGACAACGTGGGACACCGTTGGACACCGTGGGACACCGTTGGACAACGTGGGACAACGTGGGACAACGTGGGACAACGTGGGACAACGTGGGACAACGTGGGACAACGTGGGACAACGTGGGACACCGTTGGACACCGTTGGACATCGTTGGACACCGTGGGACAACGTGGGACAACGTGGGACAACGTGGGACACCGTTGGACACCGTGGGACACCGTTGGACAACGTGGGACAACGTGGGACAACGTGGGACAACGTGGGACAACGTGGGACAACGTGGGACAACGTGGGACAACGTGGGACAACGTGGGACAACGTGGGACAACGTGGGACACCGTTGGACATCGTTGGACACCGTGGGACAACGTGGGACAACGTGGGACACCGTTGGACACCGTTGGACATCGTTGGACATCGTTGGACACCGTGGGACAACGTGGGACAACGTGGGACACCGTTGGACACCGTTGGACATCGTTGGACACCGTTGGACACCGTGGGACAACGTAGGACAACGTGGGACAACGTGGGACACCGTTGGACATCGTTGGACAACTTGGGACATCGTGGGACAACGTGGGACAACGTGGGACAACGTGGGACAACGTGGGACACCGTTGGACACCGTGGGACACCGTTGGACACCGTTGGACACCGTGGGACACCGTTGGACACCGTTGGACATCGTTGGACACCGTTGGACACCGTTGGACACCGTTGGACACCGTGGGACAACGTGGGACAACGTGGGACAACTTGGGACAACGTGGGACAACGTGGGACAACGTGGGACAACGTGGGACAACGTGGGACAACGTGGGACAACGTGGGACAACGTGGGACCACGTGGGACACCGTTGGACATCGTTGCACACCGTGGGACAACGTGGGACAACGTGGGACAACGTGGGAAACCATGGAACAACGTGGGACAACGTGGGACAACGTGGGACAACGTGGGACAACGTGGGACAACGTGGGACAACGTGGGACAACGTGGGACAACGTGGGACAACGTGGGACAACGTGGGACAACGTGGGACAACGTGGGACAACGTGGGACAACGTGGGACAACGTGGGACAACGTGGGACAACGTGGGACAACGTGGGACAACGTTGGACACCGTTGGACATCGTTGGACATCGTTGGACATCGTGGGACACCGTTGGACATCGTTGGACACCGTTGGACATCGTTGGACACCGTGGGACAACGTGGGACAACGTGGGACAACGTGGGACAACGTGGGACACCGTTGGACATCGTTGGACATCGTTGGACACCGTTGGACATCGTTGGACATCGTTGGACATCGTTGGACATCGTTGGACACCGTTGGACACCGTTGGACATCGTTGGACACCGTGGGACAACGTGGGACAACGTGGGACAACGTTGGACATCGTTGGACACCGTTGGACATCGTTGGACACCGTGGGACAACGTGGGACAACGTGGGACAACGTGGGAAACCATGGAACAACGTGGGACATCGTGGGACAACGTGGGACAACGTGGGACAACGTGGGACACCGTTGGACATCGTTGGACAACGTGGGACAACGTGGGACAACGTGGGACAACGTGGGACAACGTGGGACAACGTGGGACAACGTGGGACAACGTGGGACACCGTTGGACACCGTGGGACACCGTTGGACACCGTTGGACATCGTTGCACACCGTGGGACAACGTGGGACAACGTGGGACAACGTGGGAAACCATGGAACAACGTGGGACAACGTGGGACAACGTGGGACAACGTGGGACAACGTGGGACACCGTTGGACATCGTTGGACACCGTGGGACAACGTGGGACAACGTGGGACACCGTTGGACACCGTTGGACATCGTTGGACACCGTTGGACACCGTGGGACAACGTGGGACAACGTGGGACAACGTGGGACAACGTGGGACAACGTAGGACAACGTGGGACAACGTGGGACACCGTTGGACATCGTTGGACAACGTGGGACATCGTGGGACAACGCGGGACAACGTGGGACAACGTGGGACAACGTGGGACACCGTTGGACACCGTGGGACACCGTTGGACACCGTTGGACACCGTGGGACACCGTTGGACACCGTTGGACATCGTTGGACACCGTTGGACACCGTTGGACACCGGTGGACACCGTGGGACAACGTGGGACAACGTGGGACAACGTGGGACAACGTGGGACAACGTGGGACAACGTGGGACAACGTGGGACAACGTGGGACAACGTGGGACAACGTGGGACAACGTGGGACAACGTGGGACCACGTGGGACAACGTGGGACAACGTGGGACAACGTGGGACAACGTGGGACAACGTGGGACAACGTGGGACAACGTGGGACAACGTGGGACAACGTGGGACAACGTGGGACACCGTTGGGCATCGTTGGACACCGTGGGACAACGTGGGACAACGTGGGACAACGTGGGACAACGTGGGACAACGTGGGACAACGTGGGACAACGTGGGACAACGTGGGACAACGTGGGACAACGTGGGACAACGTGGGACAACGTGGGACAACGTGGGACACCGTTGGGCATCGTTGGACACCGTGGGACAACGTGGGACAACGTGGGACAACGTGGGACACCGTTGAACACCGTTGGACATTGTTGGACATCGTTGGACATCGTGGGACACCGTTGGACATCGTTGGACATCGTTGGACACCGTTGGACATCGTTGGACACCGTGGGACAACGTGGGACAACGTGGGACAACGTGGGACACCGTTGGACACCGTTGGACATCGTTGGACATCGTTGGACATCGTGGGACACCGTTGGACATCGTTGGACACCGTTGGACATCGTTGGACACCGTGGGACAACGTGGGACAACGTGGGACAACGTGGGACAACGTGGGACACCGTTGGACATCGTTGGACATCGTCGGACACCGTTGGACATCGTTGGACATCGTTGGACATCGTTGGACATCGTTGGACACCGTTGGACACCGTTGGACACCGTTGGACATCGTTGGACACCGTTGGACATCGTTGGACACCGTTGGACATCGTTGGACATCGTTGGACATCGTGGGACACCGTTGGACATCGTTGGACATCGTTGGACACCGTGGGACATCGTTGGACATCGTGGGACATCGTGGGACACCGTTGGACACCGTTGGACATCGTTGGACACCGTGGGACAACGTGGGACAACGTGGGACAACGTGGGAAACCATGGAACAACGTGGGACAACGTGGGACAACGTGGGACAACGTGGGACAACGTGGGACACCGTTGGACATCGTTGGACAACGTGGGACAACGTGGGACAACGTGGGACAACGTGGGACAACGTGGGACAACGTGGGACACCGTTGGACACCGTGGGACACCGTTGGACACCGTTGGACATCGTTGGACACCGTGGGACAACGTGGGACAACGTGGGACAACGTGGGACACCGTTGGACACCGTGGGACACCGTTGGACAACGTGGGACAACGTGGGACAACGTGGGACAACGTGGGACAACGTGGGACAACGTGGGACAACGTGGGACAACGTGGGACAACGTGGGACACCGTTGGACACCGTGGGACACCGTTGGACAACGTGGGACAACGTGGGACAACGTGGGACAACGTGGGACAACGTGGGACAACGTGGGACACCGTTGGACACCGTGGGACACCGTTGGACACCGTTGGACATCGTTGCACACCGTGGGACAACGTGGGACAACGTGGTACAACGTGGGAAACCATGGAACAACGTGGGACAACGTGGGACAACGTGGGACAACGTGGGACAACGTGGGACACCGTTGGACATCGTTGGACACCGTGGGACAACGTGGGACAACGTGGGACACCGTTGGACACCGTTGGACATCGTTGGACACCGTTGGACACCGTGGGACAACGTGGGACAACGTGGGACAACGTGGGACAACGTGGGACAACGTAGGACAACGTGGGACAACGTGGGACACCGTTGGACATCGTTGGACAACGTGGGACATCGTGGGACAACGTGGGACAACGTGGGACAACGTGGGACAACGTGGGACACCGTTGGACACCGTGGGACACCGTTGGACACCGTTGGACACCGTGGGACACCGTTGGACACCGTTGGACATCGTTGGACACCGTTGGACACCGTTGGACACCGGTGGACACCGTGGGACAACGTGGGACAACGTGGGACAACGTGGGACAACGTGGGACAACGTGGGACAACGTGGGACAACGTGGGACAACGTGGGACAACGTGGGACAACGTGGGACAACGTGGGACAACGTGGGACAACGTGGGACCACGTGGGACAACGTGGGACAACGTGGGACAACGTGGGACAACGTGGGACAACGTGGGACAACGTGGGACAACGTGGGACAACGTGGGACAACGTGGGACACCGTTGGGCATCGTTGGACACCGTGGGACAACGTGGGACAACGTGGGACAACGTGGGACAACGTGGGACAACGTGGGACAACGTGGGACAACGTGGGACAACGTGGGACAACGTGGGACAACGTGGGACAACGTGGGACAACGTGGGACACCGTTGGGCATCGTTGGACACCGTGGGACAACGTGCGACAACGTGGGACAACGTGGGACACCGTTGAACACCGTTGGACATTGTTGGACATCGTTGGACATCGTGGGACACCGTTGGACATCGTTGGACATCGTTGGACACCGTTGGACATCGTTGGACACCGTGGGACAACGTGGGACAACGTGGGACAACGTGGGACACCGTTGGACACCGTTGGACATCGTTGGACATCGTTGGACATCGTGGGACACCGTTGGACATCGTTGGACACCGTTGGACATCGTTGGACACCGTGGGACAACGTGGGACAACGTGGGACAACGTGGGACAACGTGGGACACCGTTGGACATCGTTGGACATCGTCGGACACCGTTGGACATCGTTGGACATCGTTGGACATCGTTGGACATCGTTGGACACCGTTGGACACCGTTGGACACCGTTGGACATCGTTGGACACCGTTGGACATCGTTGGACACCGTTGGACATCGTTGGACATCGTTGGACATCGTGGGACACCGTTGGACATCGTTGGACATCGTTGGACACCGTTGGACATCGTTGGACATCGTTGGACATCGTTGGACACCGTTGGACACCGTTGGACATCGTTGGACACCGTGGGACAACGTGGGACAACGTGGGACAACGTGGGAAACCATGGAACAACGTGGGACAACGTGGGACAACGTGGGACAACGTGGGACAACGTGGGACACCGTTGGACATCGTTGGACAACGTGGGACAACGTGGGACAACGTGGGACAACGTGGGACAACGTGGGACAACGTGGGACACCGTTGGACACCGTGGGACACCGTTGGACACCGTTGGACATCGTTGGACACCGTGGGACAACGTGGGACAACGTGGGACAACGTGGGACAACGTGGGACAACGTGGGACAACGTGGGACAACGTGGGACAACGTGGGACAACGTGGGACAACGTGGGACAACGTGGGACAACGTGGGACAACGTGGGACAACGTGGGACAACGTGGGACACCGTTGGACAACGTGGGACACCGTTGGACATCGTTGGACACCGTGGGACAACGTGGGACAACGTGGGACAACGTGGGACACCGTTGGACACCGTTGGACATCGTTGGACATCGTTGGACATCGTGGGACACCGTTGGACATCGTTGGACACCGTTGGACATCGTTGGACACCGTGGGACAACGTGGGACAACGTGGGACAACGTGGGACAACGTGGGACAACGTGGGACAACGTGGGACAACGTGGGACAACGTGGGACAACGTGGGACAACGTGGGACAACGTGGGACAACGTGGGACATCGTGGGACAACGTGGGACAACGTGGGACAACGTGGGACATCGTTGGACATCGTTGGACATCGTTGGACACCGTTGGACACCGTTGGACACCGTTGGACACCGTTGGACATCGGTGGACATCGTGGGACACCGTTGGACACCGTTGGACATCGTTGGACACCGTTGGACACCGTGGGACAACGTGGGACAACGTGGGACAACGTGGGACAACGTGGGACAACGTGGGACAACGTGGGACAACGTGGGACACCGTTGGACACCGTGGGACACCGTTGGACAACGTGGGACAACGTGGGACAACGTGGGACAACGTGGGACAACGTGGGACACCGTTGGACACCGTGGGACACCGTTGGACACCGTGGGACATCGTTGGACACCGTGGGACAACGTGGGACAACGTGGGACAACGTGGGAAACCATGGAACAACGTGGGACAACGTGGGACAACGTGGGACAACGTGGGACAACGTGGGACACCGTTGGACATCGTTGGACACCGTGGGACAACGTGGGACAACGTGGGACAACGTGGGACACCGTTGGACACCGTGGGACACCGTTGGACAACGTGGGACAACGTGGGACAACGTGGGACAACGTGGGACAACGTGGGACAACGTGGGACAACGTGGGACAACGTGGGACACCGTTGGACACCGTTGGACATCGTTGGACACCGTGGGACAACGTGGGACAACGTGGGACAACGTGGGACACCGTTGGACACCGTGGGACACCGTTGGACAACGTGGGACAACGTGGGACAACGTGGGACAACGTGGGACAACGTGGGACAACGTGGGACAACGTGGGACAACGTGGGACAACGTGGGACAACGTGGGACAACGTGGGACAACGTGGGACACCGTTGGACATCGTTGGACACCGTGGGACAACGTGGGACAACGTGGGACACCGTTGGACACCGTTGGACATCGTTGGACACCGTTGGACACCGTGGGACAACGTGGGACAACGTGGGACAACGTGGGACAACGTGGGACAACGTAGGACAACGTGGGACAACGTGGGACACCGTTGGACATCGTTGGACAACTTGGGACATCGTGGGACAACGTGGGACAACGTGGGACAACGTGGGACAACGTGGGACACCGTTGGACACCGTGGGACACCGTTGGACACCGTTGGACACCGTGGGACACCGTTGGACACCGTTGGACATCGTTGGACACCGTTGGACACCGTTGGACACCGTTGGACACCGTGGGACAACGTGGGACAACGTGGGACAACTTGGGACAACGTGGGACAACGTGGGACAACGTGGGACAACGTGGGACAACGTGGGACAACGTGGGACAACGTGGGACAACGTGGGACCACGTGGGACACCGTTGGACATCGTTGCACACCGTGGGACAACGTGGGACAACGTGGGACAACGTGGGAAACCATGGAACAACGTGGGACAACGTGGGACAACGTGGGACAACGTGGGACAACGTGGGACAACGTGGGACAACGTGGGACAACGTGGGACAACGTGGGACAACGTGGGACAACGTGGGACAACGTGGGACAACGTGGGACAACGTGGGACACCGTTGGGCATCGTTGGACACCGTGGGACAACGTGGGACAACGTGGGACATCGTGGGACACCGTTGGACACCGTTGGACATGGTTGGACATCGTTGGACATCGTGGGACACCGTTGGACATCGTTGGACATCGTTGGACACCGTTGGACATCGTTGGACACCGTGGGACAACGTGGGACAACGTGGGACAACGTGGGACACCGTTGGACACCGTTGGACATCGTTGGACATCGTTGGACATCGTGGGACACCGTTGGACATCGTTGGACACCGTTGGACATCGTTGGACACCGTGGGACAACGTGGGACAACGTGGGACAACGTGGGACAACGTGGGACACCGTTGGACATCGTTGGACATCGTTGGACACCGTTGGACATCGTTGGACATCGTTGGACATCGTTGGACATCGTTGGACACCGTTGGACACCGTTGGACATCGTTGGACACCGTGGGACAACGTGGGACAACGTGGGACAACGTTGGACATCGTTGGACACCGTTGGACATCGTTGGACACCGTGGGACAACGTGGGACAACGTGGGACAACGTGGGAAACCATGGAACAACGTGGGACATCGTGGGACAACGTGGGACAACGTGGGACAACGTGGGACACCGTTGGACATCGTTGGACAACGTGGGACAACGTGGGACACCGTTGGACACCGTGGGACACCGTTGGACACCGTTGGACATCGTTGGACACCGTGGGACAACGTGGGACAACGTGGGACAACGTGGGACAACGTGGGACAACGTGGGACAACGTGGGACAACGTGGGACAACGTGGGACAACGTGGGACACCGTTGGACACCGTGGGACACCGTTGGACACCGTTGGACACCGTGGGACACCGTTGGACACCGTTGGACATCGTTGGACACCGTTGGACACCGTTGGACACCGTTGGACACCGTGGGACAACGTGGGACAACGTGGGACAACGTGGGACAACGTGGGACAACGTGGGACAACGTGGGACAACGTGGGACAACGTGGGACAACGTGGGACAACGTGGGACAACGTGGGACCACGTGGGACAACGTGGGACAACGTGGGACAACGTGGGACAACGTGGGACAACGTGGGACAACGTGGGACAACGTGGGACAACGTGGGACACCGTTGGGCATCGTTGGACACCGTGGAACAACGTGGGACAACGTGGGACAACGTGGGACAACGTGGGACAACGTGGGACAACGTGGGACAACGTGGGACAACGTGGGACAACGTGGGACAACGTGGGACAACGTGGGACAACGTGGGACAACGTGGGACAACGTGGGACAACGTGGGACACCGTTGGACATCGTTGGACACCGTGGGACAACGTGGGACAACGTGGGACAACGTGGGACACCGTTGAACACCGTTGGACATTGTTGGACATCGTTGGACATCGTGGGACACCGTTGGACATCGTTGGACATCGTTGGACACCGTTGGACATCGTTGGACACCGTGGGACAACGTGGGACAACGTGGGACAACGTGGGACACCGTTGGACACCGTTGGACATCGTTGGACATCGTTGGACATCGTGGGACACCGTTGGACATCGTTGGACACCGTTGGACATCGTTGGACACCGTGGGACAACGTGGGACAACGTGGGACAACGTGGGACAACGTGGGACACCGTTGGACATCGTTGGACATCGTCGGACACCGTTGGACATCGTTGGACATCGTTGGACATCGTTGGACATCGTTGGACACCGTTGGACACCGTTGGACAACGTTGGACACCGTTGGACATCGTTGGACACCGTTGGACATCGTTGGACATCGTTGGACATCGTTGGACACCGTTGGACATCGTTGGACATCGTTGGACACCGTTGGACATCGTTGGACATCGTTGGACATCGTTGGACACCGTTGGACACCGTTGGACATCGTTGGACACCGTGGGACAACGTGGGACAACGTGGGACAACGTGGGAAACCATGGAACAACGTGGGACAACGTGGGACAACGTGGGACAACGTGGGACACCGTTGGACATCGTTGGACAACGTGGGACAACGTGGGACAACGTGGGACAACGTGGGACAACGTGGGACAACGTGGGACAACGTAGGACAACGTGGGACACCGTTGGACATTGTTGGACATCGTTGGACATCGTGGGACACCGTTGGACATCGTTGGACATCGTTGGACACCGTTGGACATCGTTGGACACCGTGGGACAACGTGGGACAACGTGGGACAACGTGGGACACCGTTGGACACCGTTGGACATCGTTGGACATCGTTGGACATCGTGGGACACCGTTGGACATCGTTGGACACCGTTGGACATCGTTGGACACCGTGGGACAACGTGGGACAACGTGGGACAACGTGGGACAACGTGGGACACCGTTGGACATCGTTGGACATCGTTGGACACCGTTGGACATCGTTGGACATCGTTGGACATCGTTGGACATCGTTGGACACCGTTGGACACCGTTGGACATCGTTGGACACCGTTGGACATCGTTGGACACCGTTGGACATCGTTGGACATCGTTGGACATCGTGGGACACCGTTGGACATCGTTGGACATCGTTGGACACCGTTGGACATCGTTGGACATCGTTGGACATCGTTGGACACCGTTGGACACCGTTGGACATCGTTGGACACCGTGGGACAACGTGGGACAACGTGGGACACCGTTGGACATCGTTGGACACCGTGGGACAACGTGGGACAACGTGGGACAACGTGGGAAACCATGGAACAACGTGGGACAACGTGGGACAACGTGGGACAACGTGGGACAACGTGGGACACCGTTGGACATCGTTGGACACCGTGGGACAACGTGGGACAACGTGGGACACCGTTGGACACCGTGGGACACCGTTGGACAACGTGGGACAACGTGGGACAACGTGGGACAACGTGGGACAACGTGGGTCAACGTGGGACAACGTGGGACAACGTGGGACAACGTGGGACACCGTTGGACACCGTGGGACACCGTTGGACAACGTGGGACAACGTGGGACAACGTGGGACACCGTTGGACAACGTGGGACACCGTTGGACACCGTTGGACATCGTTGGACATCGTTGGACATCGTTGGACATCGTTGGACATCGTTGGACACCGTTGGACACCGTTGGACATCGTTGGACACCGTTGGACATCGTTGGACACCGTTGGACATCGTTGGACATCGTTGGACATCGTGGGACACCGTTGGACATCGTTGGACATCGTTGGACACCGTTGGACACCGTTGGACAACGTGGGACAACGTGGGACAACGTGGGACAACGTGGGACAACGTGGGACACCGTTGGACACCGTGGGACACCGTTGGACAACGTGGGACAACGTGGGACACCGTTGGACACCGTGGGACACCGTTGGACAACGTGGGACACCGTGGGACACCGTGGGACAACGTGGGACAACGTGGGACAACGTGGGACAACGTGGGACAACGTGGGACAACGTGGGACAACGTGGGACAACGTGGGACACCGTTGGACAACGTGGGACACCGTTGGACATCGTTGGACACCGTGGGACAACGTGGGACAACGTGGGACAACGTGGGACACCGTTGGACACCGTTGGACATCGTTGGACATCGTTGGACATCGTGGGACACCGTTGGACATCGTTGGACACCGTTGGACATCGTTGGACACCGTGGGACAACGTGGGACAACGTGGGACAACGTGGGACAACGTGGGACAACGTGGGACAACGTGGGACAACGTGGGACAACGTGGGACAACGTGGGACAACGTGGGACAACGTGGGACAACGTGGGACAACGTGGGACAACGTGGGACAACGTGGGACATCGTTGGACATCGTTGGACATCGTTGGACACCGTTGGACACCGTTGGACACCGTTGGACACCGTTGGACATCGGTGGACATCGTTGGACACCGTTGGACACCGTTGGACATCGTTGGACACCGTTGGACACCGTGGGACAACGTGGGACAACGTGGGACAACGTGGGACAACGTGGGACAACGTGGGACAACGTGGGACAACGTGGGACACCGTTGGACACCGTTGGACACCGTGGGACAACGTGGGACAACGTTGGACACCGTGGGACAACGTGGGACAACGTGGGACAACGTGGGACAACGTGGGACACCGTTGGACATCGTTGGACATCGTTGGACACCGTTGGACATCGTTGGACATCGTTGGACATCGTTGGACATCGTTGGACACCGTTGGACACCGTTGGACATCGTTGGACACCGTTGGACATCGTTGGACACCGTTGGACATCGTTGGACATCGTTGGACATCGTGGGACACCGTTGGACATCGTTGGACATCGTTGGACACCGTTGGACATCGTTGGACATCGTTGGACATCGTTGGACACCGTTGGACACCGTTGGACATCGTTGGACACCGTGGGACAACGTGGGACAACGTGGGACACCGTTGGACATCGTTGGACACCGTGGGACAACGTGGGACAACGTGGGACAACGTGGGAAACCATGGAACAACGTGGGACAACGTGGGACAACGTGGGACAACGTGGGACAACGTGGGACACCGTTGGACATCGTTGGACACCGTGGGACAACGTGGGACAACGTGGGACACCGTTGGACACCGTGGGACACCGTTGGACAACGTGGGACAACGTGGGACAACGTGGGACAACGTGGGACAACGTGGGTCAACGTGGGACAACGTGGGACAACGTGGGACAACGTGGGACACCGTTGGACACCGTGGGACACCGTTGGACAACGTGGGACAACGTGGGACAACGTGGGACACCGTTGGACAACGTGGGACATCGTTGGACACCGTTGGACATCGTTGGACATCGTTGGACATCGTTGGACATCGTTGGACATCGTTGGACACCGTTGGACACCGTTGGACATCGTTGGACACCGTTGGACATCGTTGGACACCGTTGGACATCGTTGGACATCGTTGGACATCGTGGGACACCGTTGGACATCGTTGGACATCGTTGGACACCGTTGGACACCGTTGGACAACGTGGGACAACGTGGGACAACGTGGGACAACGTGGGACAACGTGGGACACCGTTGGACACCGTGGGACACCGTGGGACAACGTGGGACAACGTGGGACACCGTTGGACACCGTGGGACACCGTTGGACAACGTGGGACACCGTGGGACACCGTTGGACAACGTGGGACAACGTGGGACATCGTGGGACAACGTGGGACAACGTGGGACAACGTGGGACAACGTGGGACAACGTGGGACACCGTTGGACAACGTGGGACACCGTTGGACATCGTTGGACACCGTGGGACAACGTGGGACAACGTGGGACAACGTGGGACACCGTTGGACACCGTTGGACATCGTTGGACATCGTTGGACATCGTGGGACACCGTTGGACATCGTTGGACACCGTTGGACATCGTTGGACACCGTGGGACAACGTGGGACAACGTGGGACAACGTGGGACAACGTGGGACAACGTGGGACAACGTGGGACAACGTGGGACAACGTGGGACAACGTGGGACAACGTGGGACAACGTGGGACATCGTGGGACAACGTGGGACAACGTGGGACAACGTGGGACATCGTTGGACATCGTTGGACATCGTTGGACACCGTTGGACACCGTTGGACACCGTTGGACACCGTTGGACATCGGTGGACATCGTTGGACACCGTTGGACACCGTTGGACATCGTTGGACACCGTTGGACACCGTGGGACAACGTGGGACAACGTGGGACAACGTGGGACAACGTGGGACAACGTGGGACAACGTGGGACAACGTGGGACACCGTTGGACACCGTGGGACACCGTTGGACAACGTGGGACAACGTGGGACAACGTGGGACAACGTGGGACAACGTGGGACACCGTTGGACACCGTGGGACACCGTTGGACACCGTTGGACATCGTTGGACACCGTGGGACAACGTGGGACAACGTGGGACAACGTGGGAAACCATGGAACAACGTGGGACAACGTGGGACAAGGTGGGACAACGTGGGACAACGTGGGACACCGTTGGACATCGTTGGACACCGTGGGACAACGTGGGATAACGTGGGACACCGTTGGACACCGTGGGACACCGTTGGACAACGTGGGACAACGTGGGACAACGTGGGACAACGTGGGACAACGTGGGACAACGTGGGACAACGTGGGACAACGTGGGACAACGTGGGACACCGTTGGACACCGTGGGACACCGTTGGACAACGTGGGACAACGTGGGACAACGTGGGACAACGTGGGACAACGTGGGACACCGTTGGACACCGTGGGACACCGTTGGACACCGTTGGACATCGTTGCACACCGTGGGACAACGTGGGACAACGTGGGACAACGTGGGAAACCATGGAACAACGTGGGACAACGTGGGACAACGTGGGACAACGTGGGACAACGTGGGACACCGTTGGACATCGTTGGACACCGTGGGACAACGTGGGACAACGTGGGACACCGTTGGACACCGTTGGACATCGTTGGACACCGTTAGACACCGTGGGACAACGTGGGACAACGTGGGACAACGTGGGACACCGTTGGACATTGTTGGACATCGTTGGACATCGTGGGACACCGTTGGACATCGTTGGACATCGTTGGACACCGTTGGACACCGTGGGACACCGTTGGACATCGTTGCACACCGTGGGACAACGTGGGACAACGTGGGACAACGTGGGAAACCATGGAACAACGTGGGACAACGTGGGACAACGTGGGACAACGTGGGACAACGTGGGACACCGTTGGACATCGTTGGACAACGTGGGACAACGTGGGACAACGTGGGACAACGTGGGACAACGTGGGACAACGTGGGACACCGTTGGACACCGTGGGACACCGATGGACACCGTTGGACATCGTTGGACACCGTGGGACAACGTGGGACAACGTGGGACAACGTGGGACAACGTGGGACAACGTGGGACAACGTGGGACAACATGGGACAACGTGGGACACCGTGGGACAACGTGGGACAACGTGGGACAACGTGGGACAACGTGAGACAACGTGGGACACAGTTGGACATCGTGGGACACCGTTGGACATCGTTGGACACCGTGGGACAACGTGGGACAACGTGGGATAACGTGGGACAACGTGGGACAACGTGGGACAACGTGGGACAACGTGGGACAACGTGGGACAACGTGGGACAACGTGGGACATCGTGGGACAACGTGGGACAACGTGGGACAACGTGGGACAACGTGGGACAACGTGGGACACCGTTGGACATCGTTGGACACCGTGGGACAACGTGGGACAACGTGGGACAACGTGGGACAACGTGGGACAACGTGGGACAACGTGGGACAACGTGGGACAACGTGGGACACCGTTGGACATCGTTGGACATCGTTGGACACCGTTGGACATCGTTGGACATCGTTGGACATCGTTGGACATCGTTGGACACCGTTGGACACCGTTGGACACCGTTGGACATCGGTGGACATCGTGGGACACCGTTGGACACCGTTGGACATCGTTGGACACCGTTGGACACCGTGGGACAACGTGGGACAACGTGGGACAACGTGGGACAACGTGGGACAACGTGGGACAACGTGGGACAACGTGGGACAACGTGGGACATCGTGGGACAACGTGGGATAACGTGGGACAACGTGGGACAACGTGGGACAACGTGGGACACCGTTGGACATCGTTGGACACCGTGGGACAACGTGGGACAACGTGGGACAACGTGGGACAACGCGGGACACCGTTGGACATCGTTGGACATCGTTGGACACCGTTGGACATCGTTGGACATCGTTGGACATCGTTGGACATCGTTGGACACCGTTGGACACCGTTGGACACCGTTGGACATCGGTGGACATCGTGGGACACCGTTGGATACCGTTGGACATCGTTGGACACCGTTGGACACCGTGGGACAACGTGGGACAACGTGGGACAACGTGGGACAACGTGGGACAACGTGGGACAACGTGGGACAACGTGGGACACCGTTGGACACCGTGGGACACCGTTGGACAACGTGGGACAACGTGGGACAACGTGGGACAACGTGGGACAACGTGGGACACCGTTGGACACCGTGGGACACCGTTGGACACCGTTGGACATCGTTGCACACCGTGGGACAACGTGGGACAACGTGGGACAACGTGGGAAACCATGGAACAACGTGGGACAACGTGGGACAACGTGGGACAACGTGGGACAACGTGGGACACCGTTGGACATCGTTGGACACCGTTGGACACCGTGGGACAACGTGGGACAACGTGGGACAACGTGGGACAACGTGGGACAACGTAGGACAACGTGGGACAACGTGGGACACCGTTGGACATCGTTGGACAACGTGGGACATCGTGGGACAACGTGGGACAACGTGGGACACCGTTGGACACCGTTGGACATCGTTGGACACCGTTGGACATCGTTGGACACCGTTGGACACCGTTGGACACCGTTGGACATCGTTGGACATCGTTGGACACCGTTGGACATCGTTGGGCACCGTGGGACAACGTGGGACAACGTGGGACAACGTGGGACACCGTTGGACACCGTTGGACATCGTTGGACATCGTTGGACATCGTTGGACATCTTTGGACATCGTTGGACACCGTGGGACAACGTGGGACAACGTGGGACAACGTGGGACAACGTGGGACACCGTTGGACATCGTTGGACATCGTTGGACACCGTTGGACATCGTTGGACATCGTTGGACATCGTTGGACATCGTTGGACACCGTTGGACATCGTTGGACATCGTTGGACATCGTGGGACACCGTTGGACATCGTTGGACATCGTTGGACACCGTTGGACACCGTTGGACAACGTGGGACAACGTGGGACAACGTGGGACAACGTGGGACAACGTGGGACACCGTTGGACACCGTGGGACACCGTTGGACAACGTGGGACAACGTGGGACACCGTTGGACACCGTGGGACACCGTTGGACAACGTGGGACACCGTGGGACACCGTTGGACAACGTGGGACAACGTGGGACATCGTGGGACAACGTGGGACAACGTGGGACAACGTGGGACAACGTGGGACAACGTGGGACACCGTTGGACAACGTGGGACACCGTTGGACATCGTTGGACACCGTGGGACAACGTGGGACAACGTGGGACAACGTGGGACACCGTTGGACACCGTTGGACATCGTTGGACATCGTTGGACATCGTGGGACACCGTTGGACATCGTTGGACACCGTTGGACATCGTTGGACACCGTGGGACAACGTGGGACAACGTGGGACAACGTGGGACAACGTGGGACAACGTGGGACAACGTGGGACAACGTGGGACAACGTGGGACAACGTGGGACAACGTGGGACAACGTGGGACATCGTGGGACAACGTGGGACAACGTGGGACAACGTGGGACATCGTTGGACATCGTTGGACATCGTTGGACACCGTTGGACACCGTTGGACACCGTTGGACACCGTTGGACATCGGTGGACATCGTTGGACACCGTTGGACACCGTTGGACATCGTTGGACACCGTTGGACACCGTGGGACAACGTGGGACAACGTGGGACAACGTGGGACAACGTGGGACAACGTGGGACAACGTGGGACAACGTGGGACACCGTTGGACACCGTTGGACACCGTGGGACAACGTGGGACAACGTTGGACACCGTGGGACAACGTGGGACAACGTGGGACAACGTGGGACAACGTGGGACACCGTTGGACATCGTTGGACATCGTTGGACACCGTTGGACATCGTTGGACATCGTTGGACATCGTTGGACATCGTTGGACACCGTTGGACACCGTTGGACATCGTTGGACACCGTTGGACATCGTTGGACACCGTTGGACATCGTTGGACATCGTTGGACATCGTGGGACACCGTTGGACATCGTTGGACATCGTTGGACACCGTTGGACATCGTTGGACATCGTTGGACATCGTTGGACACCGTTGGACACCGTTGGACATCGTTGGACACCGTGGGACAACGTGGGACAACGTGGGACACCGTTGGACATCGTTGGACACCGTGGGACAACGTGGGACAACGTGGGACAACGTGGGAAACCATGGAACAACGTGGGACAACGTGGGACAACGTGGGACAACGTGGGACAACGTGGGACACCGTTGGACATCGTTGGACACCGTGGGACAACGTGGGACAACGTGGGACACCGTTGGACACCGTGGGACACCGTTGGACAACGTGGGACAACGTGGGACAACGTGGGACAACGTGGGACAACGTGGGTCAACGTGGGACAACGTGGGACAACGTGGGACAACGTGGGACACCGTTGGACACCGTGGGACACCGTGGGACAACGTGGGACAACGTGGGACAACGTGGGACACCGTTGGACAACGTGGGACATCGTTGGACACCGTTGGACATCGTTGGACACCGTTGGACATCGTTGGACATCGTTGGACATCGTTGGACACCGTTGGACACCGTTGGACATCGTTGGACACCGTTGGACATCGTTGGACACCGTTGGACATCGTTGGACATCGTTGGACATCGTGGGACACCGTTGGACATCGTTGGACATCGTTGGACACCGTTGGACACCGTTGGACAACGTGGGACAACGTGGGACAACGTGGGACAACGTGGGACAACGTGGGACACCGTTGGACACCGTGGGACACCGTTGGACAACGTGGGACAACGTGGGACACCGTTGGACACCGTGGGACACCGTTGGACAACGTGGGACACCGTGGGACACCGTTGGACAACGTGGGACAACGTGGGACATCGTGGGACAACGTGGGACAACGTGGGACAACGTGGGACAACGTGGGACAACGTGGGACACCGTTGGACAACGTGGGACACCGTTGGACATCGTTGGACACCGTGGGACAACGTGGGACAACGTGGGACAACGTGGGACACCGTTGGACACCGTTGGACATCGTTGGACATCGTTGGACATCGTGGGACACCGTTGGACATCGTTGGACACCGTTGGACATCGTTGGACACCGTGGGACAACGTGGGACAACGTGGGACAACGTGGGACACCGTGGGACAACGTGGGACACCGTGGGACAACGTGGGACAACGTGGGACAACGTGGGACAACGTGGGACAACGTGGGACACCGTGGGACAACGTGGGACAACGTGGGACAACGTGGGACATCGTTGGACATCGTTGGACATCGTTGGACACCGTTGGACACCGTTGGACACCGTTGGACACCGTTGGACATCGGTGGACATCGTTGGACACCGTTGGACACCGTTGGACATCGTTGGACACCGTTGGACACCGTGGGACAACGTGGGACAACGTGGGACAACGTGGGACAACGTGGGACAACGTGGGACAACGTGGGACAACGTGGGACACCGTTGGACACCGTGGGACACCGTTGGACAACGTGGGACAACGTGGGACAACGTGGGACAACGTGGGACAACGTGGGACACCGTTGGACACCGTGGGACACCGTTGGACACCGTTGGACATCGTTGGACACCGTGGGACAACGTGGGACAACGTGGGACAACGTGGGAAACCATGGAACAACGTGGGACAACGTGGGACAACGTGGGACAACGTGGGACAACGTGGGACACCGTTGGACATCGTTGGACACCGTGGGACAACGTGGGATAACGTGGGACACCGTTGGACACCGTGGGACACCGTTGGACAACGTGGGACAACGTGGGACAACGTGGGACAACGTGGGACAACGTGGGACAACGTGGGACAACGTGGGACAACGTGGGACAACGTGGGACACCGTGGGACACCGTGGGACACCGTTGGACAACGTGGGACAACGTGGGACAACGTGGGACAACGTGGGACAACGTGGGACACCGTTGGACACCGTGGGACACCGTTGGACACCGTTGGACATCGTTGCACACCGTGGGACAACGTGGGACAACGTGGGACAACGTGGGAAACCTTGGAACAACGTGGGACAACGTGGGACAACGTGGGACAACGTGGGACAACGTGGGACACCGTTGGACATCGTTGGACACCGTGGGACAACGTGGGACAACGTGGGACACCGTTGGACACCGTTGGACATCGTTGGACACCGTTAGACACCGTGGGACAACGTGGGACAACGTGGGACAACGTGGGACACCGTTGGACATTGTTGGACATCGTTGGACATCGTGGGACACCGTTGGACATCGTTGGACATCGTTGGACACCGTTGGACACCGTGGGACACCGTTGGACATCGTTGGACACCGTGGGACAACGTGGGACAACGTGGGACAACGTGGGAAACCATGGAACAACGTGGGACAACGTGGGACAACGTGGGACAACGTGGGACAACGTGGGACACCGTTGGACATCGTTGGACACCGTTGGACACCGTGGGACACCGTGGGACAACGTGGGACAACGTGGGACAACGTGGGACAACGTAGGACAACGTGGGACACCGTTGGACATTGTTGGACATCGTTGGACATCGTGGGACACCGTTGGACATCGTTGGACATCGTTGGACACCGTTGGACATCGTTGGACACCGTGGGACAACGTGGGACAACGTGGGACAACGTGGGACACCGTTGGACACCGTTGGACATCGTTGGACATCGTTGGACATCGTGGGACACCGTTGGACATCGTTGGACACCGTTGGACATCGTTGGACACCGTGGGACAACGTGGGACAACGTGGGACAACGTGGGACAACGTGGGACACCGTTGGACATCGTTGGACATCGTTGGACACCGTTGGACATCGTTGGACATCGTTGGACATCGTTGGACATCGTTGGACACCGTTGGACACCGTTGGACATCGTTGGACACCGTTGGACATCGTTGGACACCGTTGGACATCGTTGGACATCGTTGGACATCGTGGGACACCGTTGGACATCGTTGGACATCGTTGGACACCGTTGGACATCGTTGGACATCGTTGGACATCGTTGGACACCGTTGGACACCGTTGGACATCGTTGGACACCGTGGGACAACGTGGGACAACGTGGGACAACGTGGGAAACCATGGAACAACGTGGGACAACGTGGGACAACGTGGGACAACGTGGGACAACGTGGGACACCGTTGGACATCGTTGGACAACGTGGGACAACGTGGGACAACGTGGGACAACGTGGGACAACGTGGGACAACGTGGGACACCGTTGGACACCGTGGGACACCGATGGACACCGTTGGACATCGTTGGACACCGTGGGACAACGTGGGACAACGTGGGACAACGTGGGACAACGTGGGACAACGTGGGACAACGTGGGACAACATGGGACAACGTGGGACATCGTGGGACAACGTGGGACAACGTGGGACAACGTGGGACAACGTGAGACAACGTGGGACACAGTTGGACATCGTGGGACACCGTTGGACATCGTTGGACACCGTGGGACAACGTGGGACAACGTGGGATAACGTGGGACAACGTGGGACAACGTGGGACAACGTGGGACAACGTGGGACAACGTGGGACAACGTGGGACAACGTGGGACATCGTGGGACAACGTGGGACAACGTGGGACAACGTGGGACAACGTGGGACAACGTGGGACACCGTTGGACATCGTTGGACACCGTGGGACAACGTGGGACAACGTGGGACAACGTGGGACAACGTGGGACAACGTGGGACAACGTGGGACAACGTGGGACAACGTGGGACACCGTTGGACATCGTTGGACATCGTTGGACACCGTTGGACATCGTTGGACATCGTTGGACATCGTTGGACATCGTTGGACACCGTTGGACACCGTTGGACACCGTTGGACATCGGTGGACATCGTGGGACACCGTTGGACACCGTTGGACATCGTTGGACACCGTGGGACACCGTGGGACAACGTGGGACAACGTGGGACAACGTGGGACAACGTGGGACAACGTGGGACAACGTGGGACAACGTGGGACAACGTGGGACATCGTGGGACAACGTGGGATAACGTGGGACAACGTGGGACAACGTGGGACAACGTGGGACACCGTTGGACATCGTTGGACACCGTGGGACAACGTGGGACAACGTGGGACAACGTGGGACAACGTGGGACACCGTTGGACATCGTTGGACATCGTTGGACACCGTTGGACATCGTTGGACATCGTTGGACATCGTTGGACATCGTTGGACACCGTTGGACACCGTTGGACACCGTTGGACATCGGTGGACATCGTGGGACACCGTTGGATACCGTTGGACATCGTTGGACACCGTTGGACACCGTGGGACAACGTGGGACAACGTGGGACAACGTGGGACAACGTGGGACAACGTGGGACAACGTGGGACAACGTGGGACACCGTTGGACACCGTTGGACACCGTTGGACAACGTGGGACAACGTGGGACAACGTGGGACAACGTGGGACAACGTGGGACACCGTTGGACACCGTGGGACACCGTTGGACACCGTTGGACATCGTTGCACACCGTGGGACAACGTGGGACAACGTGGGACAACGTGGGAAACCATGGAACAACGTGGGACAACGTGGGACAACGTGGGACAACGTGGGACAACGTGGGACACCGTTGGACATCGTTGGACACCGTTGGACACCGTGGGACAACGTGGGACAACGTGGGACAACGTGGGACAACGTGGGACAACGTGGGACAACGTGGGACAACGTGGGACACCGTTGGACATCGTTGGACAACGTGGGACATCGTGGGACAACGTGGGACAACGTGGGACACCGTTGGACACCGTTGGACATCGTTGGACACCGTTGGACATCGTTGGACACCGTTGGACACCGTTGGACACCGTTGGACATCGTTGGACATCGTTGGACACCGTTGGACATCGTTGGGCACCGTGGGACAACGTGGGACAACGTGGGACAACGTGGGACACCGTTGGACACCGTTGGACATCGTTGGACATCGTTGGACATCGTTGGACATCTTTGGACATCGTTGGACACCGTGGGACAACGTGGGACAACGTGGGACAACGTGGGACAACGTGGGACACCGTTGGACATCGTTGGACATCGTTGGACACCGTTGGACATCGTTGGACATCGTTGGACATCGTTGGACATCGTTGGACACCGTTGGACACCGTTGGACATCGTTGGACACCGTTGGACATCGTTGGACACCGTTGGACATCGTTGGACATCGTTGGACATCGTGGGACACCGTTGGACATCGTTGGACATCGTTGGACACCGCTGGACATCGTTGGACATCGTTGGACATCGTTGGACACCGTTGGACACCGTTGGACACCGTTGGACATCGTTGGACACCGTGGGACAACGTGGGACAACGTGGGACAACGTGGGAAACCATGGAACAACGTGGGACAACGTGGGACAACGTGGGACAACGTGGGACACCGTTGGACATCGTTGGACAACGTGGGACAACGTGGGACAACGTGGGACAACGTGGGACAACGTGGACAACGTGGGACACCGTTGGACACCGTGGGACACCGTTGGACACCGTTGGACATCGTTGGACACCGTGGGACAACGTGGGACAACGTGGGACAACGTGGGACAACGTGGGACAACGTGGGACAACGTGGGACAACGTGGGACACCGTGGGACACCGTGGGACACCGTTGGACAACGTGGGACAACGTGGGACAACGTGGGACAACGTGGGACAACGTGGGACACCGTTGGACACCGTGGGACACCGTTGGACACCGTTGGACATCGTTGCACACCGTGGGACAACGTGGGACAACGTGGGACAACGTGGGAAACCATGGAACAACGTGGGACAACGTGGGACAACGTGGGACAACGTGGGACAACGTGGGACACCGTTGGACATCGTTGGACACCGTGGGACAACGTGGGACAACGTGGGACACCGTTGGACACCGTTGGACATCGTTGGACACCGTTAGACACCGTGGGACAACGTGGGACAACGTGGGACAACGTGGGACACCGTTGGACATTGTTGGACATCGTTGGACATCGTGGGACACCGTTGGACATCGTTGGACATCGTTGGACACCGTTGGACACCGTGGGACACCGTTGGACATCGTTGCACACCGTGGGACAACGTGGGACAACGTGGGACAACGTGGGAAACCATGGAACAACGTGGGACAACGTGGGACAACGTGGGACAACGTGGGACAACGTGGGACACCATTGGACATCGTTGGACACCGTGGGACAACGTGGGACAACGTGGGACAACGTGGGACAACGTGGGACAACGTGGGACAACGTAGGACAACGTGGGACACCGTTGGACATTGTTGGACATCGTTGGACATCGTGGGACACCGTTGGACATCGTTGGACATCGTTGGACACCGTTGGACATCGTTGGACACCGTGGGACAACGTGGGACAACGTGGGACAACGTGGGACACCGTTGGACACCGTTGGACATCGTTGGACATCGTTGGACATCGTGGGACACCGTTGGACATCGTTGGACATCGTTGGACATCGTTGGACACCGTGGGACAACGTGGGACAACGTGGGACAACGTGGGACAACGTGGGACACCGTTGGACATCGTTGGACATCGTTGGACACCGTTGGACATCGTTGGACATCGTTGGACATCGTTGGACATCGTTGGACACCGTTGGACACCGTTGGACATCGTTGGACACCGTTGGACATCGTTGGACACCGTTGGACATCGTTGGACATCGTTGGACATCGTGGGACACCGTTGGACATCGTTGGACATCGTTGGACACCGTTGGACATCGTTGGACATCGTTGGACATCGTTGGACACCGTTGGACACCGTTGGACATCGTTGGACACCGTGGGACAACGTGGGACAACGTGGGACAACGTGGGAAACCATGGAACAACGTGGGACAACGTGGGACAACGTGGGACAACGTGGGACAACGTGGGACACCGTTGGACATCGTTGGACAACGTGGGACAACGTGGGACAACGTGGGACAACGTGGGACAACGTGGGACACCGTTGGACACCGTGGGACACCGATGGACACCGTTGGACATCGTTGGACACCGTGGGACAACGTGGGACAACGTGGGACAACGTGGGACAACGTGGGACAACGTGGGACAACGTGGGACAACGTGGGACAACGTGGGACATCGTGGGACAACGTGGGACAACGTGGGACACCGTTGGACATCGTTGGACATCGTTGGACACCGTTGGACATCGTTGGACATCGTTGGACATCGTTGGACATCGTTGGACACCGTTGGACACCGTTGGACACCGTTGGACATCGGTGGACATCGTGGGACACCGTTGGACACCGTTGGACATCGTTGGACACCGTTGGACACCGTGGGACAACGTGGGACAACGTGGGACAACGTGGGACAACGTGGGACAACGTGGGACATCGTGGGACAACGTGGGACAACGTGGGACAACGTGGGACAACGTGGGACAACGTGGGACACCGTTGGACATCGTTGGACACCGTGGGACAACGTGGGACAACGTGGGACAACGTGGGACAACGCGGGACACCGTTGGACATCGTTGGACATCGTTGGACACCGTTGGACATCGTTGGACATCGTTGGACATCGTTGGACATCGTTGGACACCGTTGGACACCGTTGGACACCGTTGGACATCGGTGGACATCGTGGGACACCGTTGGATACCGTTGG
Source organism: Bombus terrestris (assembly GCF_910591885.1). NCBI lineage: Eukaryota > Metazoa > Arthropoda > Insecta > Hymenoptera > Apidae > Bombus > Bombus terrestris. Next base: position 726,011 of record NW_025963574.1, on the reverse strand, counting down.
ACATCGTTGGACACCGTTGGACACCGTGGGACAACGTGGGACAACGTGGGACAACGTGGGACAACGTGGGACAACGTGGGACAACGTGGGACAACGTGGGACACCGTTGGACACCGTGGGACACCGTTGGACAACGTGGGACAACGTGGGACAACGTGGGACAACGTGGGACAACGTGGGACACCGTTGGACACCGTGGGACACCGTTGGACACCGTTGGACATCGTTGCACACCGTGGGACAACGTGGGACAACGTGGGACAACGTGGGAAACCATGGAACAACGTGGGACAACGTGGGACAACGTGGGACAACGTGGGACAACGTGGGACAACGTGGGACACCGTTGGACATCGTTGGACACCGTTGGACACCGTGGGACAACGTGGGACAACGTGGGACAACGTGGGACAACGTGGGACAACGTGGGACAACGTAGGACAACGTGGGACAACGTGGGACACCGTTGGACATCGTTGGACAACGTGGGACATCGTGGGACAACGTGGGACAACGTGGGACACCGTTGGACACCGTTGGACATCGTTGGACACCGTTGGACATCGTTGGACACCGTTGGACACCGTTGGACACCGTTGGACATCGTTGGACATCGTTGGACACCGTTGGACATCGTTGGGCACCGTGGGACAACGTGGGACAACGTGGGACAACGTGGGACAACGTGGGACAACGTGGGACAACGTGGGACAACGTGGGACACCGTTGGACACCGTTGGACATCGTTGGACACCGTTGGACACCGTGGGACAACGTGGGACAACGTGGGACAACGTGGGACAACGTGGGACAACGTGGACACCGTTGGACACCGTGGGACACCGTTGGACACCGTGGGACACCGTTGGACACCGTTGGACATCGTTGGACACCGTTGGACACCGTTGGACACCGTTGGACACCGTGGGACAACGTGGGACAACGTGGGATAACGTGGGACAACGTGGGACAACGTGGGACAACGTGGGACAACGTGGGACAACGTGGGACAACGTGGGACAACGTGGGACACCGTTGGACACCGTGGGACAACGTGGGACAACGTGGGACAACGTGGGACACCGTTGGACACCGTTGGACATTGTTGGACATCGTTGGACATCGTGGGACACCGTTGGACATCGTTGGACATCGTTGGACACCGTTGGACATCGTTGGACACCGTGGGACAACGTGGGACAACGTGGGACAACGTGGGACACCGTTGGACACCGTTGGACATCGTTGGACATCGTTGGACATCGTTGGACACCGTTGGACACCGTTGGACACCGTTGGACATCGTTGGACACCGTGGGACAACGTGGGACAACGTGGGACAACGTGGGAAACCATGGAACAACGTGGGACAACGTGGGACAACGTGGGACAACGTGGGACACCGTTGGACATCGTTGGACACCGTGGGACAACGTGGGACAACGTGGGACAACGTGGGACACCGTTGGACACCGTTGGACATCGTTGGACATCGTTGGACATCGTGGGACACCGTTGGACATCGTTGGACATCGTTGGACACCGTTGGACATCGTTGGACATCGTTGGACATCGTTGGACACCGTTGGACACCGTTGGACACCGTTGGACACCGTTGGACATCGGTGGACATCGTGGGACACCGTTGGACACCGTTGGACATCGTTGGACACCGTTGGACACCGTGGGACAACGTGGGACAACGTGGGACAACGTGGGACACCGTTGGACACCGTTGGACATTGTTGGACATCGTTGGACATCGTGGGACACCGTTGGACATCGTTGGACATCGTTGGACACCTTTGGACATCGTTGGACACCGTGGGACAACGTGGGACAACGTGGGACAACGTGGGACACCGTTGGACACCGTTGGACATCGTTGGACATCGTTGGACATCGTTGGACACCGTTGGACACCGTTGGACACCGTTGGACATCGTTGGACACCGTGGGACAACGTGGGACAACGTGGGACAACGTGGGAAACCATGGAACAACGTGGGACAACGTGGGACAACGTGGGACAACGTGGGACACCGTTGGACATCGTTGGACACCGTGGGACAACGTGGGACAACGTGGGACAACGTGGGACACCGTTGGACACCGTTGGACACCGTTGGACACCGTTGGACACCGTTGGACATCGGTGGACATCGTGGGACACCGTTGGACACCGTTGGACATCGTTGGACACCGTTGGACACCGTGGGACAACGTGGGACAACGTGGGACAACGTGGGACAACGTGGGACAACGTGGGACAACGTGGGACACCGTTGGACACCGTGGGACACCGTTGGACACCGTGGGACACCGTTGGACAACGTGGGACAACGTGGGACAACGTGGGACAACGTGGGACAACATGGGACACCGTTGGACAGCGTGGGACACCGTTGGAAACCGTTGGACACCGTTGGACACCGTGGGACAACGTGGGACAACGTGGGACAACGTGGGACAACGTGGGACAACGTGGGACAACGTGGGACAACGTGGGACAACGTGGGACAACGTGGGACAACGTGGGACAACGTGGGACAACGTGGGACAACGTGGGACAACGTGGGACAACGTGGGCCAACGTGGGACAACGTGGGACACCGTTGGACACCGTGGGACAACGTGGGACAACGTGGGACAACGTGGAACAACGTGGGACAACGTAGGACAACGTGGGACAACGTGGGACAACGTGGGACAACGTGGGACAACGTGGGACAACGTGGGACAACGTGGGACACCGTTGGACACTGTGGGACACCGTTGGACAACGTGGGACAACGTGGGACAACGTGGGACACCGTTGGACAACGTGGGACACCGTTGGACATCGTTGGACACCGTGGGACAACGTGGGACAACGTGGGACAACGTGAGACAACGTGGGACAACGTGGGACAACGTGGGACAACGTGGGACAACGTGGGACAACGTGGGACATCGTGGGACAACGTGGGACAACGTGGGACAACGTGGGACAACGTGGGACAACGTGGGACAACGTGGGACAACGTGGGACACCGTTGGACACCGTTGGACATCGTTGGACATCGTTGGACATCGTGGGACACCGTTGGACAACGTGGGACCACGTGGGACAACGTGGGACACCGTGGGACACCGTTGGACACCGTTGGACATCGTTGGACACCGTGGGACAACGTGGGACAACGTGGGACACCGTTGGACACCGTGGGACAACGTGGGACAACGTGGGACAACGTGGGACAACGTGGGACAACGTGGGACAACGTAGGACAACGTGGGACAACGTGGGACACCGTTGGACACCGTTGGACACCGTTGGACACCGTTGGACACCGTGGGACAACGTGGGACAACGTGGGACAACGTGGGACAACGTGGGACAACGTGGGACAACGTGGGACAACGTGGGACAACGTGGGACAACGTGGGACAACGTGGGACAACGTGGGACAACGTGGGACAACGTGGGACAACGTGGGACAACGTGGGCCAACGTGGGACACCGTGGGACACCGTTGGACACCGTTGGACATCGTTGGACACCGTTGGACACCGTTGGACACCGTTGGACACCGTGGGACAACGTGGGACAACGTGGGACAACGTGGGACAACGTGGGACAACGTGGGACAACGTGGGACAACGTGGGACAACGTGGGACAACGTGGGACAACGTGGGACAACGTGGGACAACGTGGGACAACGTGGGACAACGTGGGACAACGTGGGACAACGTGGGACAACGTGGGACAACGTGGGCCAACGTGGGACAACGTGGGACACCGTTGGACACCGTGGGACAACGTGGGACAACGTGGGACAACGTGGAACAACGTGGGACAACGTAGGACAACGTGGGACAACGTGGGACAACGTGGGACAACGTGGGACAACGTGGGACAACGTGGGACAACGTGGGACACCGTTGGACACTGTGGGACACCGTTGGACACCGTTGGACATCGTTGGACACCGTGGGACAACGTGGGACAACGTGGGACATCGTGGGACAACGTGGGACAACGTGGGACACCGTTGGACATCGTTGGACAACGTGGGACATCGTGGGACAACGTGGGACAACGTGGGACAACGTGGGACAACGTGGGACACCGTTGGACACCGTGGGACACCGTTGGACATCGTTGGACACCGTGGGACAACGTGGGACACCGTGGGACCACGTGGGACAACGTGGGACAACGTGGGACAACGTGGGACACCGTTGGACATCGTTGGACAACGTGGGACAACGTGGGACAACGTGGGACAACGTGGGACAACGTGGGACAACGTGGGACAACGTGGGACAACGTGGGACAACGTGGGACAACGTGGGACAACGTGGGACAACGTGGGACAACGTGGGACAACGTGGGACAACGTGGGACATCGTGGGACAACGTGCGACAACGTGGGACAACGTGGGACAACGTGGGACAACGTGGGACACCGTTGGACACCGTGGGACAACTTGGGACAACGTGGGACAACGTGGGACACCGTTGGACACCGTTGGACATCGTTGGACACCGTTGGACACCGTGGGACAACGTGGGACAACGTGGGACAACGTGGGACAACGTGGGACAACGTGGGACAACGTGGGACAACGTGGGACAACGTGGGACACCGTTGGACACCGTGGGACACCGTTGGACACCGTTGGACACCTTGGGTCACCGTTGGACACCGCTGGACATCGTTGGACACCGTGGGACAACGTGGGACAACGTGGGACAACGTGGGACAACGTGGGACAACGTGGGACAACGTGGGACAACGTGGGACAACGTGGGACAACGTGGGACAACGTGGGACAACGTGGGACACCGTTGGACATTGTTGGACACCGTGGGACAACGTGGGACAACGTGGGACAACGTGGGACACCGTTGGACACCGTTGGACATCGTTGGACATCGTTGGACATCGTGGGACACCGTTGGACAACGTGGGACCACGTGGGACAACGTGGGACACCGTGGGACACCGTTGGACACCGTTGGACATCGTTGGACACCGTGGGACAACGTGGGACAACGTGGGACACCGTTGGACACCGTGGGACAACGTGGGACAACGTGGGACAACGTGGGACACCGTTGGACACCGTTGGACATCGTTGGACATCGTTGGACATCGTGGGACACCGTTGGACATCGTTGGACACCGTTGGACATCGTTGGACACCGTGGGACAACGTGGGACAACGTGGGACAACGTGGGACAACGTGGGACAACGTGGGACAACGTGGGATAACGTGGGACAACGTGGGACAACGTGGGACAACGTGGGACAACGTGGGACATCGTGGGACAACGTGGGACAACGTGGGACAACGTGGGACAACGTGGGACAACGTGGGACACCGTTGGACAACGTGGGACACCGTTGGACACCGTGGGACAACGTGGGACAACGTGGGACAACGTGGGACAACGTGGGACAACGTGGGACAACGTGGGACAACGTGGGACAACGTGGGACAACGTGGGACAACGTGGGACACCGTTGGACACCGTGGGACAACGTGGGACAACGTGGGACAACGTGGGACACCGTTGGACACCGTTGGACACCGTTGGACATCGGTGGACATCGTGGGACACCGTTGGACACCGTTGGACATCGTTGGACACCGTTGGACACCGTGGGACAACGTGGGACAACGTGGGACAACGTGGGACAACGTGGGACACCGTTGGACACCGTTGGACATCGTTGGACATCGTGGGACACCGTTGGACATCGTTGGACATCGTTGGACACCGTTGGACATCGTTGGACATCGTTGGACATCGTTGGACACCGTTGGACACCGTTGGACACCGTTGGACACCGTTGGACATCGTTGGACACCGTGGGACAACGTGGGACAACGTGGGACAACGTGGGAAACCATGGAACAACGTGGGACAACGTGGGACAACGTGGGACACCGTTGGACACCGTTGGACATCGTTGGACATCGTGGGACACCGTTGGACATCGTTGGACACCGTGGGACACCGTTGGACAACGTGGGACAACGTGGGACAACGTGGGACAACGTGGGACAACGTGGGACACCGTTGGACACCGTGGGACACCGTTGGACACCGTTGGACATCGTTGGACACCGTGGGACAACGTGGGACAACGTGGGACAACGTGGGACACCGTTGGACACCGTTGGACATCGTTGGACATCGTGGGACACCGTTGGACATCGTTGGACATCGTTGGACACCGTTGGACATCGTTGGACATCGTTGGACATCGTTGGACACCGTTGGACACCGTTGGACACCGTTGGACACCGTTGGACATCGTTGGACACCGTGGGACAACGTGGGACAACGTGGGACAACGTGGGAAACCATGGAACAACGTGGGACAACGTGGGACAACGTGGGACAACGTGGGACAACGTGGGACACCGTTGGACACCGTGGGACAACGTGGGACAACGTGGGACAACGTGGGACACCGTTGGACACCGTTGGACATCGTTGGACATCGTTGGACATCGTGGGACACCGTTGGACATCGTTGGATATCGTTGGACACCGTTGAACATCGTTGGACATCGTTGGACATCGTTGGACACCGTTGGACACCGTTGGACACCGTTGGACACCGTTGGACATCGGTGGACATCGTGGGACACCGTTGGACACCGTTGGACATCGTTGGACACCGTGGGACAACGTGGGACAACGTGGGACAACGTGGGAAACCATGGAACAACGTGGGACAACGTGGGACAACGTGGGACAACGTGGGACAACGTGGGACACCGTTGGACATCGTTGGACAACGTGGGACAACGTGGGACAACGTGGGACAACGTGGGACAACGTGGGACACCGTTGGACACCGTGGGACACCGTTGGACACCGTGGGACACCGTTGGACACCGTTGGACATCGTTGGACACCGTGGGACAACGTGGGACACCGTGGGACACCGTGGGACAACGTGGGACACCGTGGGACACCGTTGGACACCGTTGGACATCGTTGAACACCGTGGGACAACGTGGGACAACGTGGGACACCGTTGGACACCGTGGGACAACGTGGGACAACGTGGGACAACGTGGGACAACGTGGGACAACGTGGGACAACGTAGGACAACGTGGGACAACGTGGGACACCGTTGGACATCGTTGGACAACGTGGGACATCGTGGGACAACGTGGGACAACGTGGGACAACGTGGGACAACGTGGGACACCGTTGGACACCGTGGGACACCGTTGGACACCGTTGGACACCGTGGGACACCGTGGGACAACGTGGGACAACGTGGGACAACGTGGGACAACGTGGGACAACGTGGGACAACGTGGGACAACGTGGGACAACGTGGGACAACGTGGGACAACGTGGGACAACGTGGGCCAACGTGGGACAACGTGGGACACCGTTGGACACCGTGGGACAACGTGGGACAACGTGGGACAACGTGGGACAACGTGGAACAACGTGGGACAACGTAGGACAACGTGGGACAACGTGGGACAACGTGGGACAACGTGGGACAACGTGGGACAACGTGGGACAACGTGGGACACCGTTGGACACTGTGGGACACCGTTGGACACCGTTGGACATCGTTGGACACCGTGGGACAACGTGGGACAACGTGGGACATCGTGGGACAACGTGGGACAACGTGGGACACCGTTGGACATCGTTGGACAACGTGGGACATCGTGGGACAACGTGGGACAACGTGGGACAACGTGGGACAACGTGGGACACCGTTGGACACCGTGGGACACCGTTGGACATCGTTGGACACCGTGGGACAACGTGGGACAACGTGGGACCACGTGGGACAACGTGGGACAACGTGGGACAACGTGGGACACCGTTGGACATCGTTGGACAACGTGGGACAACGTGGGACAACGTGGGACAACGTGGGACAACGTGGGACAACGTGGGACAACGTGGGACAACGTGGGACAACGTGGGACAACGTGGGACAACGTGGGACAACGTGGGACAACGTGGGACAACGTGGGACATCGTGGGACAACGTGCGACAACGTGGGACAACGTGGGACAACGTGGGACAACGTGGGACACCGTTGGACATCGTTGGACACCGTGGGACAACTTGGGACAACGTGGGACAACGTGGGACACCGTTGGACACCGTTGGACATCGTTGGACACCGTTGGACACCGTGGGACAACGTGGGACAACGTGGGACAACGTGGGACAACGTGGGACAACGTGGGACAACGTGGGACAACGTGGGACAACGTGGGACACCGTTGGACACCGTGGGACACCGTTGGACACCGTTGGACACCTTGGGTCACCGTTGGACACCGCTGGACATCGTTGGACACCGTGGGACAACGTGGGACAACGTGGGACAACGTGGGACACCGTGGGACACCGTTGGACACCGTTGGACATCGTTGGACACCGTGGGACAACGTGGGACAACGTGGGACACCGTTGGACACCGTGGGACAACGTGGGACAACGTGGGACAACGTGGGACACCGTTGGACACCGTTGGACATCGTTGGACATCGTTGGACATCGTGGGACACCGTTGGACATCGTTGGACACCGTTGGACATCGTTGGACACCGTGGGACAACGTGGGACAACGTGGGACAACGTGGGACAACGTGGGACAACGTGGGACAACGTGGGACAACGTGGGACAACGTGGGACAACGTGGGACAACGTGGGACAACGTGGGACATCGTGGGACAACGTGGGACAACGTGGGACAACGTGGGACAACGTGGGACACCGTTGGACAACGTGGGACACCGTTGGACATCGTTGGACACCGTGGGACAACGTGGGACAACGTGGGACACCGTTGGACACCGTTGGACATCGTTGGACATCGTTGGACATCGTGGGACACCGTTGGACATCGTTGGACATCGTTGGACACCGTTGGACATCGTTGGACATCGTTGGACATCGTTGGACACCGTTGGACACCGTTGGACACCGTTGGACACCGTTGGACATCGGTGGACATCGTGGGACACCGTTGGACACCGTTGGACATCGTTGGACACCGTTGGACACTGTGGGACAACGTGGGACAACGTGGGACAACGTGGGACAACGTGGGACAACGTGGGACAACGTGGGACAACGTGGGACTCCGTTGGACACCGTGGGACACCGTTGGACAACGTGGGACAACGTGGGACAACGTGGGACAACGTGGGATAACGTGGGACACCGTTGGACATCGTTGGACACCGTGGGACAACGTGGGACAACGTGGGACAACGTGGGACACCGTTGGACACCGTGGGACACCGTTGGACAACGTGGGACAACGTGGGACAACGTGGGACAACGTGGGACAACGTGGGACAACGTGGGACAACGTGGGACAACGTGGGACAACGTGGGACAACGTGGAACACCGTTGGACACCGTGGGACACCGTTGGACAACGTGGGACAACGTGGGACAACGTGGGACAACGTGGGACAACGTGGGACACCGTTGGACACCGTGGGACACCGTTGGACACCGTTGGACATCGTTGGACAACGTGGGACAACGTGGGACAACGTGGGACAACGTGGGACAACGTGGACACCGTTGGACACCGTGGGACACCGTTGGACACCGTGGGACACCGTTGGACACCGTTGGACATCGTTGGACACCGTTGGACACCGTTGGACACCGTTGGACACCGTGGGACAACGTGGGACAACGTGGGACAACGTGGGACAACGTGGGACAACGTGGGACAACGTGGGACAACGTGGGACAACGTGGGACAACGTGGGACACCGTTGGACACCGTGGGACAACGTGGGACAACGTGGGACAACGTGGGACACCGTTGGACACCGTGGGACAACGTGGGACAACGTGGGACAACGTGGGACACCGTTGGACACCGTTGGACACCGTTGGACATCGGTGGACATCGTTGGACAACGTGGGACATCGTGGGACAACGTGGGACAACGTGGGACAACGTGGGACAACGTGGGACACCGTTGGACACCGTGGGACACCGTTGGACACCGTTGGACACCGTGGGACACCGTGGGACAACGTGGGACAACGTGGGACAACGTGGGACAACGTGGGACAACGTGGGACAACGTGGGACAACGTGGGACAACGTGGGACAACGTGGGACAACGTGGGACAACGTGGGCCAACGTGGGACAACGTGGGACACCGTTGGACACCGTGGGACAACGTGGGACAACGTGGGACAACGTGGGACAACGTGGAACAACGTGGGACAACGTAGGACAACGTGGGACAACGTGGGACAACGTGGGACAACGTGGGACAACGTGGGACAACGTGGGACAACGTGGGACACCGTTGGACACTGTGGGACACCGTTGGACACCGTTGGACATCGTCGGACACCGTGGGACAACGTGGGACAACGTGGGACATCGTGGGACAACGTGGGACAACGTGGGACACCGTTGGACATCGTTGGACAACGTGGGACAACGTGGGACAACGTGGGACAACGTGGGACAACGTGGGACACCGTTGGACACCGTGGGACACCGTTGGACATCGTTGGACACCGTGGGACAACGTGGGACAACGTGGGACCACGTGGGACAACGTGGGACAACGTGGGACAACGTGGGACACCGTTGGACATCGTTGGACAACGTGGGACAACGTGGGACAACGTGGGACAACGTGGGACAACGTGGGACAACGTGGGACAACGTGGGACAACGTGGGACAACGTGGGACAACGTGGGACAACGTGGGACAACGTGGGACAACGTGGGACAACGTGGGACAACGTGGGACATCGTGGGACAACGTGCGACAACGTGGGACAACGTGGGACAACGTGGGACAACGTGGGACACCGTTGGACATCGTTGGACACCGTGGGACAACTTGGGACAACGTGGGACAACGTGGGACACCGTTGGACACCGTTGGACATCGTTGGACACCGTTGGACAACGTGGGACAACGTGGGACAACGTGGGACAACGTGGGACAACGTGGGACAACGTGGGACAACGTGGGACAACGTGGGACAACGTGGGACACCGTTGGACACCGTGGGACACCGTTGGACACCGTTGGACACCTTGGGTCACCGTTGGACACCGCTGGACATCGTTGGACACCGTGGGACAACGTGGGACAACGTGGGACAACGTGGGACAACGTGGGACAACGTGGGACAACGTGGGACAACGTGGGACAACGTGGGACAACGTGGGACAACGTGGGACAACGTGGGACACCGTTGGACATTGTTGGACACCGTGGGACAACGTGGGACAACGTGGGACAACGTGGGACACCGTTGGACACCGTTGGACATCGTTGGACATCGTTGGACATCGTGGGACACCGTTGGACAACGTGGGACCACGTGGGACAACGTGGGACACCGTGGGACACCGTTGGACACCGTTGGACATCGTTCGACACCGTGGGACAACGTGGGACAACGTGGGACACCGTTGGACACCGTGGGACAACGTGGGACAACGTGGGACAACGTGGGACACCGTTGGACACCGTTGGACATCGTTGGACATCGTTGGACATCGTGGGACACCGTTGGACATCGTTGGACACCGTTGGACATCGTTGGACACCGTGGGACAACGTGGGACAACGTGGGACAACGTGGGACAACGTGGGACAACGTGGGACAACGTGGGATAACGTGGGACAACGTGGGACAACGTGGGACAACGTGGGACAACGTGGGACATCGTGGGACAACGTGGGACAACGTGGGACAACGTGGGACAACGTGGGACACCGTTGGACAACGTGGGACACCGTTGGACATCGTTGGACACCGTGGGACAACGTGGGACAACGTGGGACACCGTTGGACACCGTTGGACATCGTTGGACATCGTTGGACATCGTGGGACACCGTTGGACATCGTTGGACATCGTTGGACACCGTTGGACATCGTTGGACATCGTTGGACATCGTTGGACACCGTTGGACACCGTTGGACACCGTTGGACACCGTTGGACATCGGTGGACATCGTGGGACACCGTTGGACACCGTTGGACATCGTTGGACACCGTTGGACACTGTGGGACAACGTGGGACAACGTGGGACAACGTGGGACAACGTGGGACAACGTGGGACAACGTGGGACAACGTGGGACTCCGTTGGACACCGTGGGACACCGTTGGACAACGTGGGACAACGTGGGACAACGTGGGACAACGTGGGACAACGTGGGACACCGTTGGACATCGTTGGACACCGTGGGACAACGTGGGACAACGTGGGACAACGTGGGACACCGTTGGACACCGTGGGACACCGTTGGACAACGTGGGACAACGTGGGACAACGTGGGACAACGTGGGACAACGTGGGACAACGTGGGACAACGTGGGACAACGTGGGACAACGTGGGACACCGTTGGACACCGTGGGACACCGTTGGACAACGTGGGACAACGTGGGACAACGTGGGACAACGTGGGACAACGTGGGACACCGTTGGACACCGTGGGACACCGTTGGACACCGTTGGACATCGTTGGACAACGTGGGACAACGTGGGACAACGTGGGACAACGTGGGACAACGTGGACACCGTTGGACACCGTGGGACACCGTTGGACACCGTGGGACACCGTTGGACACCGTTGGACATCGTTGGACACCGTTGGACACCGTTGGACACCGTTGGACACCGTGGGACAACGTGGGACAACGTGGGACAACGTGGGACAACGTGGGACAACGTGGGACAACGTGGGACAACGTGGGACAACGTGGGACACCGTGGGACACCGTGGGACACCGTGGGACAACGTGGGACAACGTGGGACACCGTTGGACACCGTTGGACACCGTTGGACATCGGTGGACATCGTGGGACACCGTTGGACACCGTTGGACATCGTTGGACACCGTGGGACACCGTGGGACAACGTGGGACAACGTGGGACAACGTGGGACAACGTGGGACACCGTTGGACACCGTTGGACATCGTTGGACATCGTGGGACACCGTTGGACATCGTTGGACATCGTTGGACACCGTTGGACATCGTTGGACATCGTTGGACATCGTTGGACACCGTTGGACACCGTTGGACACCGTTGGACACCGTTGGACATCGTTGGACACCGTGGGACAACGTGGGACAACGTGGGACAACGTGGGAAACCATGGAACAACGTGGGACAACGTGGGACAACGTGGGACACCGTTGGACACCGTTGGACATCGTTGGACATCGTGGGACACCGTTGGACATCGTTGGACACCGTGGGACACCGTTGGACAACGTGGGACAACGTGGGACAACGTGGGACAACGTGGGACAACGTGGGACACCGTTGGACACCGTTGGACACCGTTGGACACCGTTGGACATCGTTGGACACCGTGGGACAACGTGGGACAACGTGGGACAACGTGGGAAACCATGGAACAACGTGGGACAACGTGGGACAACGTGGGACAACGTGGGACAACGTGGGACACCGTTGGACACCGTGGGACAACGTGGGACAACGTGGGACAACGTGGGACACCGTTGGACACCGTTGGACATCGTTGGACATCGTTGGACATCGTGGGACACCGTTGGACATCGTTGGATATCGTTGGACACCGTTGAACATCGTTGGACATCGTTGGACATCGTTGGACACCGTTGGACACCGTTGGACACCGTTGGACACCGTTGGACATCGGTGGACATCGTGGGACACCGTTGGACACCGTTGGACATCGTTGGACACCGTGGGACAACGTGGGACAACGTGGGACAACGTGGGAAACCATGGAACAACGTGGGACAACGTGGGACAACGTGGGACAACGTGGGACAACGTGGGACACCGTTGGACATCGTTGGACAACGTGGGACAACGTGGGACAACGTGGGACAACGTGGGACAACGTGGGACAACGTGGGACACCGTTGGACACCGTGGGACACCGTTGGACACCGTGGGACACCGTTGGACACCGTTGGACATCGTTGGACACCGTGGGACAACGTGGGACACCGTGGGACACCGTGGGACAACGTGGGACACCGTGGGACACCGTGGGACACCGTTGGACATCGTTGAACACCGTGGGACAACGTGGGACAACGTGGGACACCGTTGGACACCGTGGGACAACGTGGGACAACGTGGGACAACGTGGGACAACGTGGGACAACGTGGGACAACGTAGGACAACGTGGGACAACGTCGGACACCGTTGGACATCGTTGGACAACGTGGGACATCGTGGGACAACGTGGGACAACGTGGGACAACGTGGGACAACGTGGGACACCGTTGGACACCGTGGGACACCGTTGGACACCGTTGGACACCGTGGGACACCGTTGGACACCGTTGGACATCGTTGGACACCATTGGACACCGTTGGACACCGTTGGACACCGTGGGACAACGTGGGACAACGTGGGACAACGTGGGACAACGTGGGACAACGTGGGACAACGTGGGACAACGTGGGACAACGTGGGACAACGTGGGACAACGTGGGACAACGTGGGACAACGTGGGACAACGTGGGACAACGTGGGACAACGTGGGACAACGTGGGACAACGTGGGACACCGTTGGACACCGTGGGACAACGTGGGACAACGTGGGACACCGTTGGACACCGTGGGACACCGTTGGACACCGTTGGACATCGTTGGACACCGTGGGACAACGTGGGACAACGTGGGACATCGTGGGACAACGTGGGACAACGTGGGACACCGTTGGACATCGTTGGACAACGTGGGACATCGTGGGACAACGTGGGACAACGTGGGACAACGTGGGACAACGTGGGACACCGTTGGACACCGTGGGACACCGTTGGACATCGTTGGACACCGTGGGACAACGTGGGACAACGTGGGACCACGTGGGACAACGTGGGACACCGTGGGACAACGTGGGACACCGTTGGACATCGTTGGACAACGTGGGACAACGTGGGACAACGTGGGACAACGTGGGACACCGTGGGACAACGTGGGACAACGTGGGACAATGTGGGACACCGTTGGACACCGTTGGACATCGTTGGACACCGTTGGACAACGTGGGACAACGTGGGACAACGTGGGACAACGTGGGACAACGTGGGACAACGTGGGACAACGTGGGACAGCGTGGGACAACGTGGGACAACGTGGGACACCGTTGGACACCGTGGGACACCGTTGGACACCGTTGGACACCTTGGGTCACCGTTGGACACCGCTGGACATCGTTGGACATCGTTGGACATCGTTGGACATCGTTGGACACCGTTGGACACCGTTGGACACCGTTGGACACCGTTGGACATCGTTGGACACCGTGGGACAACGTGGGACAACGTGGGACAACGTGGGACACCATGGAACAACGTGGGACACCGTGGGACACCGTGGGACACCGTTGGACACCGTTGGACATCGTTGGACATCGTGGGACACCGTTGGACATCGTTGGACACCGTGGGACACCGTTGGACAACGTGGGACAACGTGGGACAACGTGGGACAACGTGGGACAACGTGGGACACCGTTGGACACCGTGGGACACCGTTGGACACCGTTGGACATCGTTGGACACCGTGGGACAACGTGGGACAACGTGGGACAACGTGGGACACCGTTGGACACCGTTGGACATCGTTGGACATCGTGGGACACCGTTGGACATCGTTGGACATCGTTGGACATCGTTGGACACCGTTGGACATCGTTGGACATCGTTGGACATCGTTGGACACCGTTGGACACCGTTGGACACCGTTGGACACCGTTGGACATCGTTGGACATCGTGGGACACCGTTGGACACCGTGGGACATCGTTGGACACCGTTGAACATCGTTGGACATCGTTGGACATCGTTGGACACCGTTGGACACCGTTGGACACCGTTGGACACCGTTGGACATCGGTGGACATCGTGGGACACCGTTGGACACCGTTGGACATCGTTGGACACCGTGGGACAACGTGGGACAACGTGGGACAACGTGGGAAACCATGGAACAACGTGGGACAACGTGGGACAACGTGGGACAACGTGGGACAACGTGGGACACCGTTGGACATCGTTGGACAACGTGGGACAATGTGGGACAACGTGGGACAACGTGGGACAACGTGGGACAACGTGGGACACCGTTGGACACCGTGGGACACCGTTGGACACCGTTGGACATCGTTGGACACCGTGGGACAACGTGGGACACCGTGGGACACCGTGGGACAACGTGGGCCACCGTGGGACACCGTTGGACACCGTTGGGCATCGTTGGACACCGTGGGACAACGTGGGACAACGTGGGACACCGTTGGACACCGTGGGACAACGTGGGACAACGTGGGACAACGTGGGACAACGTGGGACAACGTGGGACAACGTAGGACAACGTGGGACAACGTGGGACACCGTTGGACATCGTTGGACAACGTGGGACATCGTGGGAAAACGTGGGACAACGTGGGACAACGTGGGACAACGTGGGACAACGTGGGACAACGTGGGACAACGTAGGACAACGTGGGACAACGTGGGACACCGTTGGACATCGTTGGACAACGTGGGACATCGTGGGACAACGTGGGACAACGTGGGACAACGTGGGACAACGTGGGACACCGTTGGACACCGTGGGACACCGTTGGACACCGTTGGACACCGTGGGACACCGTTGGACACCGTTGGACATCGTTGGACACCGTTGGACACCGTTGGACATCGTTGGACACCGTGGGACAACGTGGGACAACGTGGGACAACGTGGGACAACGTGGGACAACGTGGGACAACGTGGGACAACGTGGGACAACGTGGGACAACGTGGGACAACGTGGGACAACGTGGGACACCGTTGGACATCGTTGGACAACGTGGGACAACGTGGGACAACGTGGGACAACGTGGGACACCGTGGGACAACGTGGGACAACGTGGGACACTGTGGGACACCGTTGGACACCGTTGGACATCGTTGGACACCGTTGGACACCGTGGGACAACGTGGGACAACGTGGGACAACGTGGGACAACGTGGGACAACGTGGGACAACGTGGGACAGCGTGGGACAACGTGGGACAACGTGGGACACCGTTGGACACCGTGGGACACCGTTGGACACCGTTGGACACCTTGGGTCACCGTTGGACACCGCTGGACATCGTTGGACATCGTTGGACATCGTTGGACATCGTTGGACACCGTTGGACACCGTTGGACACCGTTGGACACCGTTGGACATCGTTGGACACCGTGGGACAACGTGGGACAACGTGGGACAACGTGGGAAACCATGGAACAACGTGGGACAACGTGGGACACCGTGGGACAACGTTGGACACCGTTGGACATCGTTGGACATCGTTGGACACCGTTGGACCTCGTTGGACACCGTGGGACACCGTTGGACAACGTGGGACAACGTGGGACAACGTGGGACAACGTGGGACAACGTGGGACACCGTTGGACACCGTGGGACACCGTTGGACACCGTTGGACATCGTTGGACACCGTGGGACAACGTGGGACAACGTGGGACAACGTGGGACACCGTTGGACACCGTTGGACATCGTTGGACATCGTGGGACACCGTTGGACATCGTTGGACATCGTTGGACACCGTTGGACATCGTTGGACATCGTTGGACATCGTTGGACACCGTTGGACACCGTTGGACACCGTTGGACACCGTTGGACATCGTTGGACATCGTGGGACACCGTTGGACATCGTTGGACATCGTTGGACACCGTTGAACATCGTTGGACATCGTTGGACATCGTTGGACACCGTTGGACACCGTTGGACACCGTTGGACACCGTTGGACATCGGTGGACATCGTGGGACACCGTTGGACACCGTTGGACATCGTTGGACACCGTGGGACAACGTGGGACAACGTGGGAAACCATGGAACAACGTGGGACAACGTGGGACAACGTGGGACAACGTGGGACAACGTGGGACACCGTTGGACATCGTTGGACAACGTGGGACAACGTGGGACAACGTGGGACAACGTGGGACAACGTGGGACAACGTGGGACACCGTTGGACACCGTGGGACACCGTTGGACACCGTTGGACATCGTTGGACACCGTGGGACAACGTGGGACACCGTGGGACACCGTGGGAAACCGTGGGACACCGTGGGACACCGTTGGACACCGTTGGGCATCGTTGGACACCGTGGGACAACGTGGGACAACGTGGGACACCGTTGGACACCGTGGGACAACGTGGGACAACGTGGGACAACGTGGGACAACGTGGGACAACGTGGGACAACGTAGGACAACGTGGGACAACGTGGGACACCGTTGGACATCGTTGGACAACGTGGGACATCGTGGGAGAACGTGGGACAACGTGGGACAACGTGGGACAACGTGGGACACCGTTGGACACCGTGGGACACCGTTGGACACCGTTGGACACCGTGGGACACCGTTGGACACCGTTGGACATCGTTGGACACCGTTGGACACCGTTGGACACCGTTGGACACCGTGGGACAACGTGGGACAACGTGGGACAACGTGGGACACCGTGGGACACCGTTGGACACCGTTGGACATCGTTGGACACCGTGGGACAACGTGGGACAACGTGGGACATCGTGGGACAACGTGGGACAACGTGGGACAACGTGGGACAACGTGGGACAACGTGGGACAACGTGGGACAACGTGGGACACCGTTGGACACCGTGGGACACCGTTGGACACCGTTGGACATCGTTGGACACCGTGGGACAACGTGGGACAACGTGGGACATCGTGGGACAACGTGGGACAACGTGGGACACCGTTGGACATCGTGGGACACCGTTGGACATCGTTGGACACCGTGGGACAACGTGGGACAACGTGGGACAACGTGGGACAACGTGGGACAACGTGGGACAACGTGGGACACCGTTGGACATCGTTGGACAACGTGGGACAACGTGGGACAACGTGGGACAACGTGGGACAACGTGGGACAACGTGGGACAATGTGGGACACCGTTGGACACCGTTGGACATCGTTGGACACCGTTGGACACCGTGGGACAACGTGGGACAACGTGGGACAACGTGGGACAACGTGGGACAACGTGGGACAACGTGGGACAGCGTGGGACACCGTGGGACAACGTGGGACACCGTTGGACACCGTGGGACACCGTTGGACACCGTTGGACACCTTGGGTCACCGTTGGACACCGCTGGACATCGTTGGACACCGTGGGACAACGTGGGACAACGTGGGAGAACGTGGGACAACGTGGGACAACGTGGGACAACGTGGGACACCGTTGGACATCGTTGGACACCGTGGGACAACGTGGGACAACGTGGGACAACGTGGGACACCGTTGGACACCGTTGGACATCGTTGGACATCGTTGGACATCGTGGGACACCGTTGGACAACGTGGGACCACGTAGGACAACGTGGGACACCGTGGGACACCGTTGGACACCGTTGGACATCGTTGGACACCGTGGGACAACGTGGGACAACGTGGGACACCGTTGGACACCGTGGGACAACGTGGGACAACGTGGGACAACGTGGGACAACGTGGGACAACGTGGGACAACGTAGGACAACGTGGGACAACGTGGGACACCGTTGGACATCGTTGGACACCGTGGGACAACGTGGGACAACGTGGGACAACGTGGGACAACGTGGAACAACGTGGGACAACGTGGGACAACGTGGGACAACGTGGGACAACGTGGGACAACGTAGGACAACGTGGGACAACGTGGGACACCGTTGGACATCGTTGGACAACGTGGGACATCGTGGGAGAACGTGGGACAACGTGGGACAACGTGGGACAACGTGGGACAACGTGGGACAACGTGGGACAACGTAGGACAACGTGGGACAACGTGGGACACCGTTGGACATCGTTGGACAACGTGGGACATCGTGGGACAACGTGGGACAACGTGGGACAACGTGGGACAACGTGGGACACCGTTGGACACCGTGGGACACCGTTGGACACCGTTGGACACCGTGGGACACCGTTGGACACCGTGGGACACCGTTGGACACCGTTGGACATCGTTGGACACCGTTGGACACCGTTGGACACCGTTGGACACCGTGGGACAACGTGGGACAACGTGGGACAACGTGGGACAACGTGGGACAACGTGGGACAACGTGGGACAACGTGGGACAACGTGGGACAAAGTGGGACAACGTGGGACAACGTGGGACAACGTGGGACAACGTGGGACAACGTGGGACACCGTTGGACACCGTGGGACAACGTGGGACAACGTGGGACACCGTTGGACACCGTGGGACACCGTTGGACACCGTTGGACATCGTTGGACACCGTGGGACAACGTGGGACACCGTGGGACATCGTGGGACACCGTGGGACAACGTGGGACAACGTGGGACAACGTGGGACCACGTAGGACAACGTGGGACACCGTGGGACAACGTTGGACACCGTTGGACATCGTTGGACACCGTGGGACAACGTGGGACAACGTGGGACACCGTTGGACACCGTGGGACAACGTGGGACAACGTGGGACAACGTGGGACAACGTGGGACAACGTGGGACAACGTAGGACAACGTGGGACAACGTGGGACACCGTTGGACATCGTTGGACACCGTGGGACAACGTGGGACAACGTGGGACAACGTGGGACAACGTGGGACAACGTGGGACAACGTGGAACAACGTGGGACAACGTAGGACAACGTGGGACACCGTGGGACACCGTTGGACACCGCTGGACATCGTTGGACACCGTGGGACAACGTGGGACAACGTGGGACAACGTGGGACAACGTGGGACAACGTGGGACAACGTGGGACAACGTGGGACAACGTGGAACAACGTGGGACAACGTAGGACAACGTGGGACAACGTGGGACAACGTGGGACAACGTGGGACAACGTGGGACAACGTGGGACAACGTGGGACACCGTTGGACACTGTGGGACACCGTTGGACACCGTTGGACATCGTCGGACACCGTGGGACAACGTGGGACAACGTGGGACATCGTGGGACAACGTGGGACAACGTGGGACACCGTTGGACATCGTTGGACAACGTGGGACAACGTGGGACAACGTGGGACAACGTGGGACAACGTGGGACACCGTTGGACACCGTGGGACACCGTTGGACATCGTTGGACACCGTGGGACAACGTGGGACAACGTGGGACCACGTGGGACAACGTGGGACAACGTGGGACAACGTGGGACACCGTTGGACATCGTTGGACAACGTGGGACAACGTGGGACAACGTGGGACAACGTGGGACAACGTGGGACAACGTGGGACAACGTGGGACAACGTGGGACAACGTGGGACAACGTGGGACAACGTGGGACAACGTGGGACAACGTGGGACAACGTGGGACAACGTGGGACATCGTGGGACAACGTGCGACAACGTGGGACAACGTGGGACAACGTGGGACAACGTGGGACACCGTTGGACATCGTTGGACACCGTGGGACAACTTGGGACAACGTGGGACAACGTGGGACACCGTTGGACACCGTTGGACATCGTTGGACACCGTTGGACAACGTGGGACAACGTGGGACAACGTGGGACAACGTGGGACAACGTGGGACAACGTGGGACAACGTGGGACAACGTGGGACAACGTGGGACACCGTTGGACACCGTGGGACACCGTTGGACACCGTTGGACACCTTGGGTCACCGTTGGACACCGCTGGACATCGTTGGACACCGTGGGACAACGTGGGACAACGTGGGACAACGTGGGACAACGTGGGACAACGTGGGACAACGTGGGACAACGTGGGACAACGTGGGACAACGTGGGACAACGTGGGACAACGTGGGACACCGTTGGACATTGTTGGACACCGTGGGACAACGTGGGACAACGTGGGACAACGTGGGACACCGTTGGACACCGTTGGACATCGTTGGACATCGTTGGACATCGTGGGACACCGTTGGACAACGTGGGACACCGTGGGACAACGTGGGACACCGTGGGACACCGTTGGACACCGTTGGACATCGTTCGACACCGTGGGACAACGTGGGACAACGTGGGACACCGTTGGACACCGTGGGACAACGTGGGACAACGTGGGACAACGTGGGACACCGTTGGACACCGTTGGACATCGTTGGACATCGTTGGACATCGTGGGACACCGTTGGACATCGTTGGACACCGTTGGACATCGTTGGACACCGTGGGACAACGTGGGACAACGTGGGACAACGTGGGACAACGTGGGACAACGTGGGACAACGTGGGATAACGTGGGACAACGTGGGACAACGTGGGACAACGTGGGACAACGTGGGACATCGTGGGACAACGTGGGACAACGTGGGACAACGTGGGACAACGTGGGACACCGTTGGACAACGTGGGACACCGTTGGACATCGTTGGACACCGTGGGACAACGTGGGACAACGTGGGACACCGTTGGACACCGTTGGACATCGTTGGACATCGTTGGACATCGTGGGACACCGTTGGACATCGTTGGACATCGTTGGACACCGTTGGACATCGTTGGACATCGTTGGACATCGTTGGACACCGTTGGACACCGTTGGACACCGTTGGACACCGTTGGACATCGGTGGACATCGTGGGACACCGTTGGACACCGTTGGACATCGTTGGACACCGTTGGACACTGTGGGACAACGTGGGACAACGTGGGACAACGTGGGACAACGTGGGACAACGTGGGACAACGTGGGACAACGTGGGACTCCGTTGGACACCGTGGGACACCGTTGGACAACGTGGGACAACGTGGGACAACGTGGGACAACGTGGGACAACGTGGGACACCGTTGGACACCGTTGGACACCGTGGGACAACGTGGGACAACGTGGGACAACGTGGGACACCGTTGGACACCGTGGGACACCGTTGGACAACGTGGGACAACGTGGGACAACGTGGGACAACGTGGGACAACGTGGGACAACGTGGGACAACGTGGGACAACGTGGGACAACGTGGAACACCGTGGGACACCGTGGGACACCGTTGGACAACGTGGGACAACGTGGGACAACGTGGGACAACGTGGGACAACGTGGGACACCGTTGGACACCGTGGGACACCGTTGGACACCGTTGGACATCGTTGGACAACGTGGGACAACGTGGGACAACGTGGGACAACGTGGGACAACGTGGACACCGTTGGACACCGTGGGACACCGTTGGACACCGTGGGACACCGTTGGACACCGTTGGACATCGTTGGACACCGTTGGACACCGTTGGACACCGTTGGACACCGTGGGACAACGTGGGACAACGTGGGACAACGTGGGACAACGTGGGACAACGTGGGACAACGTGGGACAACGTGGGACAACGTGGGACACCGTTGGACACCGTGGGACAACGTGGGACAACGTGGGACAACGTGGGACACCGTTGGACACCGTTGGACACCGTTGGACATCGTTGGACATCGTGGGACACCGTTGGACACCGTTGGACATCGTTGGACACCGTTGGACACCGTGGGACAACGTGGGACAACGTGGGACAACGTGGGACAACGTGGGACACCGTTGGACACCGTTGGACATCGTTGGACATCGTGGGACACCGTTGGACATCGTTGGACATCGTTGGACACCGTTGGACATCGTTGGACATCGTTGGACATCGTTGGACACCGTTGGACACCGTTGGACACCGTTGGACACCGTTGGACATCGTTGGACACCGTGGGACAACGTGGGACAACGTGGGACAACGTGGGAAACCATGGAACAACGTGGGACAACGTGGGAC
Source organism: Bombus terrestris (assembly GCF_910591885.1). NCBI lineage: Eukaryota > Metazoa > Arthropoda > Insecta > Hymenoptera > Apidae > Bombus > Bombus terrestris. Next base: position 702,183 of record NW_025963574.1, on the reverse strand, counting down.
AACGTGGGACACCGTTGGACACCGTTGGACATCGTTGGACATCGTGGGACACCGTTGGACATCGTTGGACACCGTGGGACACCGTTGGACAACGTGGGACAACGTGGGACAACGTGGGACAACGTGGGACAACGTGGGACACCGTTGGACACCGTTGGACACCGTTGGACACCGTTGGACATCGTTGGACACCGTGGGACAACGTGGGACAACGTGGGACAACGTGGGAAACCATGGAACAACGTGGGACAACGTGGGACAACGTGGGACAACGTGGGACAACGTGGGACACCGTTGGACAACGTGGGACAACGTGGGACAACGTGGGACAACGTGGGACACCGTTGGACACCGTTGGACATCGTTGGACATCGTTGGACATCGTGGGACACCGTTGGACATCGTTGGATATCGTTGGACACCGTTGAACATCGTTGGACATCGTTGGACATCGTTGGACACCGTTGGACACCGTTGGACACCGTTGGACACCGTTGGACATCGGTGGACATCGTGGGACACCGTTGGACACCGTTGGACATCGTTGGACACCGTGGGACAACGTGGGACAACGTGGGACAACGTGGGAAACCATGGAACAACGTGGGACAACGTGGGACAACGTGGGACAACGTGGGACAACGTGGGACACCGTTGGACATCGTTGGACAACGTGGGACAACGTGGGACAACGTGGGACAACGTGGGACAACGTGGGACAACGTGGGACACCGTTGGACACCGTGGGACACCGTTGGACACCGTGGGACACCGTTGGACACCGTTGGACATCGTTGGACACCGTGGGACAACGTGGGACACCGTGGGACACCGTGGGACAACGTGGGACACCGTGGGACACCGTTGGACACCGTTGGACATCGTTGAACACCGTGGGACAACGTGGGACAACGTGGGACACCGTTGGACACCGTGGGACAACGTGGGACAACGTGGGACAACGTGGGACAACGTGGGACAACGTGGGACAACGTAGGACAACGTGGGACAACGTCGGACACCGTTGGACATCGTTGGACAACGTGGGACATCGTGGGACAACGTGGGACAACGTGGGACAACGTGGGACAACGTGGGACACCGTTGGACACCGTGGGACACCGTTGGACACCGTTGGACACCGTTGGACACCGTGGGACACCGTTGGACACCGTTGGACATCGTTGGACACCATTGGACACCGTTGGACACCGTTGGACACCGTGGGACAACGTGGGACAACGTGGGACAACGTGGGACAACGTGGGACAACGTGGGACAACGTGGGACAACGTGGGACAACGTGGGACAACGTGGGACAACGTGGGACAACGTGGGACAACGTGGGACAACGTGGGACAACGTGGGACAACGTGGGACAACGTGGGACAACGTGGGACACCGTTGGACACCGTGGGACAACGTGGGACAACGTGGGACACCGTTGGACACCGTGGGACACCGTTGGACACCGTTGGACATCGTTGGACACCGTGGGACAACGTGGGACAACGTGGGACATCGTGGGACAACGTGGGACAACGTGGGACACCGTTGGACATCGTTGGACAACGTGGGACATCGTGGGACAACGTGGGACAACGTGGGACAACGTGGGACAACGTGGGACACCGTTGGACACCGTGGGACACCGTTGGACATCGTTGGACACCGTGGGACAACGTGGGACAACGTGGGACCACGTGGGACAACGTGGGACAACGTGGGACAACGTGGGACACCGTTGGACATCGTTGGACAACGTGGGACAACGTGGGACAACGTGGGACAACGTGGGACACCGTGGGACAACGTGGGACAACGTGGGACAATGTGGGACACCGTTGGACACCGTTGGACATCGTTGGACACCGTTGGACAACGTGGGACAACGTGGGACAACGTGGGACAACGTGGGACAACGTGGGACAACGTGGGACAACGTGGGACAGCGTGGGACAACGTGGGACAACGTGGGACACCGTTGGACACCGTGGGACACCGTTGGACACCGTTGGACACCTTGGGTCACCGTTGGACACCGCTGGACATCGTTGGACATCGTTGGACATCGTTGGACATCGTTGGACACCGTTGGACACCGTTGGACACCGTTGGACACCGTTGGACATCGTTGGACACCGTGGGACAACGTGGGACAACGTGGGACAACGTGGGAAACCATGGAACAACGTGGGACAACGTGGGACACCGTGGGACACCGTTGGACACCGTTGGACATCGTTGGACATCGTGGGACACCGTTGGACATCGTTGGACACCGTGGGACACCGTTGGACAACGTGGGACAACGTGGGACAACGTGGGACAACGTGGGACAACGTGGGACACCGTTGGACACCGTGGGACACCGTTGGACACCGTTGGACATCGTTGGACACCGTGGGACAACGTGGGACAACGTGGGACAACGTGGGACACCGTTGGACACCGTTGGACATCGTTGGACATCGTGGGACACCGTTGGACATCGTTGGACATCGTTGGACATCGTTGGACACCGTTGGACATCGTTGGACATCGTTGGACATCGTTGGACACCGTTGGACACCGTTGGACACCGTTGGACACCGTTGGACATCGTTGGACATCGTGGGACACCGTTGGACATCGTTGGACATCGTTGGACACCGTTGAACATCGTTGGACATCGTTGGACATCGTTGGACACCGTTGGACACCGTTGGACACCGTTGGACACCGTTGGACATCGGTGGACATCGTGGGACACCGTTGGACACCGTTGGACATCGTTGGACACCGTGGGACAACGTGGGACAACGTGGGACAACGTGGGAAACCATGGAACAACGTGGGACAACGTGGGACAACGTGGGACAACGTGGGACAACGTGGGACACCGTTGGACATCGTTGGACAACGTGGGACAACGTGGGACAACGTGGGACAACGTGGGACAACGTGGGACAACGTGGGACACCGTTGGACACCGTGGGACACCGTTGGACACCGTTGGACATCGTTGGACACCGTGGGACAACGTGGGACACCGTGGGACACCGTGGGACAACGTGGGACACCGTGGGACACCGTTGGACACCGTTGGGCATCGTTGGACACCGTGGGACAACGTGGGACAACGTGGGACAACGTTGGACAACGTGGGACAACGTGGGACAACGTGGGACAACGTGGGACAACGTGGGACAACGTGGGACAACGTAGGACAACGTGGGACAACGTGGGACACCGTTGGACATCGTTGGACAACGTGGGACATCGTGGGAAAACGTGGGACAACGTGGGACAACGTGGGACAACGTGGGACAACGTGGGACAACGTGGGACAACGTGGGACAACGTGGGACAACGTGGGACACCGTTGGACATCGTTGGACAACGTGGGACATCGTGGGACAACGTGGGACAACGTGGGACAACGTGGGACAACGTGGGACACCGTTGGACACCGTGGGACACCGTTGGACACCGTTGGACACCGTGGGACACCGTTGGACACCGTTGGACATCGTTGGACACCAATGGACACCGTTGGACACCGTTGGACACCGTGGGACAACGTGGGACAACGTGGGACAACGTGGGACAACGTGGGACAACGTGGGACAACGTGGGACAACGTGGGACAACGTGGGACAACGTGGGACAACGTGGGACAACGTGGGACACCGTTGGACATCGTTGGACAACGTGGGACAACGTGGGACAACGTGGGACAACGTGGGACACCGTGGGACAACGTGGGACAACGTGGGACAATGTGGGACACCGTTGGACACCGTTGGACATCGTTGGACACCGTTGGACACCGTGGGACAACGTGGGACAACGTGGGACAACGTGGGACAACGTGGGACAACGTGGGACAACGTGGGACAGCGTGGGACAACGTGGGACAACGTGGGACACCGTTGGACACCGTGGGACACCGTTGGACACCGTTGGACACCTTGGGTCACCGTTGGACACCGCTGGACATCGTTGGACATCGTTGGACATCGTTGGACATCGTTGGACACCGTTGGACACCGTTGGACACCGTTGGACACCGTTGGACATCGTTGGACACCGTGGGACAACGTGGGACAACGTGGGACAACGTGGGAAACCATGGAACAACGTGGGACAACGTGGGACACCGTGGGACACCGTGGGACACCGTTGGACATCGTTGGACATCGTGGGACACCGTTGGACATCGTTGGACACCGTGGGACACCGTTGGACAACGTGGGACAACGTGGGACAACGTGGGACAACGTGGGACAACGTGGGACACCGTTGGACACCGTGGGACACCGTTGGACACCGTTGGACATCGTTGGACACCGTGGGACAACGTGGGACAACGTGGGACAACGTGGGACACCGTTGGACACCGTTGGACATCGTTGGACACCGTGGGACACCGTTGGACATCGTTGGACATCGTTGGACACCGTTGGACATCGTTGGACATCGTTGGACATCGTTGGACACCGTTGGACACCGTTGGACACCGTTGGACACCGTTGGACATCGTTGGACATCGTGGGACACCGTTGGACATCGTTGGACATCGTTGGACACCGTTGAACATCGTTGGACATCGTTGGACATCGTTGGACACCGTTGGACACCGTTGGACACCGTTGGACACCGTTGGACATCGGTGGACATCGTGGGACACCGTTGGACACCGTTGGACATCGTTGGACACCGTGGGACAACGTGGGACAACGTGGGAAACCATGGAACAACGTGGGACAACGTGGGACAACGTGGGACAACGTGGGACAACGTGGGACACCGTGGGACATCGTTGGACAACGTGGGACAACGTGGGACAACGTGGGACAACGTGGGACAACGTGGGACAACGTGGGACACCGTTGGACACCGTGGGACACCGTTGGACACCGTTGGACATCGTTGGACACCGTGGGACAACGTGGGACACCGTGGGACACCGTGGGACAACGTGGGACACCGTGGGACACCGTTGGACACCGTTGGACAGCGTTGGACACCGTGGGACAACGTGGGACAACGTGGGACACCGTTGGACACCGTGGGACAACGTGGGACAACGTGGGACAACGTGGGACAACGTGGGACAACGTGGGACAACGTAGGACAACGTGGGACAACGTGGGACACCGTTGGACATCGTTGGACAACGTGGGACATCGTGGGAGAACGTGGGACAACGTGGGACAACGTGGGACAACGTGGGACACCGTTGGACACCGTGGGACACCGTTGGACACCGTTGGACACCGTGGGACACCGTTGGACACCGTTGGACATCGTTGGACACCGTTGGACACCGTTGGACACCGTTGGACACCGTGGGACAACGTGGGACAACGTGGGACAACGTGGGACACCGTGGGACACCGTTGGACACCGTTGGACATCGTTGGACACCGTGGGACAACGTGGGACAACGTGGGACATCGTGGGACAACGTGGGACAACGTGGGACAACGTGGGACAACGTGGGACAACGTGGGACAACGTGGGACAACGTGGGACACCGTTGGACACCGTGGGACACCGTTGGACACCGTTGGACATCGTTGGACACCGTGGGACAACGTGGGACAACGTGGGACATCGTGGGACAACGTGGGACAACGTGGGACACCGTTGGACATCGTGGGACACCGTTGGACATCGTTGGACACCGTGGGACAACGTGGGACAACGTGGGACCACGTGGGACAACGTGGGACAACGTGGGACAACGTGGGACACCGTTGGACATCGTTGGACAACGTGGGACAACGTGGGACAACGTGGGACAACGTGGGACAACGTGGGACAACGTGGGACAATGTGGGACACCGTTGGACACCGTTGGACATCGTTGGACACCGTTGGACACCGTGGGACAACGTGGGACAACGTGGGACAACGTGGGACAACGTGGGACAACGTGGGACAACGTGGGACAGCGTGGGACAACGTGGGACAACGTGGGACACCGTTGGACACCGTGGGACACCGTTGGACACCGTTGGACACCTTGGGTCACCGTTGGACACCGCTGGACATCGTTGGACACCGTGGGACAACGTGGGACAACGTGGGAGAACGTGGGACAACGTGGGACAACGTGGGACAACGTGGGACACCGTTGGACATCGTTGGACACCGTGGGACAACGTGGGACAACGTGGGACAACGTGGGACACCGTTGGACACCGTTGGACATCGTTGGACATCGTTGGACATCGTGGGACACCGTTGGACAACGTGGGACCACGTAGGACAACGTGGGACACCGTGGGACACCGTTGGACACCGTTGGACATCGTTGGACACCGTGGGACAACGTGGGACAACGTGGGACACCGTTGGACACCGTGGGACAACGTGGGACAACGTGGGACAACGTGGGACAACGTGGGACAACGTGGGACAACGTAGGACAACGTGGGACAACGTGGGACACCGTTGGACATCGTTGGACACCGTGGGACAACGTGGGACAACGTGGGACAACGTGGGACAACGTGGAACAACGTGGGACAACGTGGGACAACGTGGGACAACGTGGGACAACGTGGGACAACGTAGGACAACGTGGGACAACGTGGGACACCGTTGGACATCGTTGGACAACGTGGGACATCGTGGGAGAACGTGGGACAACGTGGGACAACGTGGGACAACGTGGGACAACGTGGGACAACGTGGGACAACGTAGGACAACGTGGGACAACGTGGGACACCGTTGGACATCGTTGGACAACGTGGGACATCGTGGGACAACGTGGGACAACGTGGGACAACGTGGGACAACGTGGGACACCGTTGGACACCGTGGGACACCGTTGGACACCGTTGGACACCGTGGGACACCGTTGGACACCGTGGGACACCGTTGGACACCGTTGGACATCGTTGGACACCGTTGGACACCGTTGGACACCGTTGGACACCGTGGGACAACGTGGGACAACGTGGGACAACGTGGGACAACGTGGGACAACGTGGGACAACGTGGGACAACGTGGGACAACGTGGGACAAAGTGGGACAACGTGGGACAACGTGGGACAACGTGGGACAACGTGGGACAACGTGGGACACCGTTGGACACCGTGGGACAACGTGGGACAACGTGGGACACCGTTGGACACCGTGGGACACCGTTGGACACCGTTGGACATCGTTGGACACCGTGGGACAACGTGGGACAACGTGGGACATCGTGGGACACCGTGGGACAACGTGGGACAACGTGGGACAACGTGGGACCACGTAGGACAACGTGGGACACCGTGGGACACCGTTGGACACCGTTGGACATCGTTGGACACCGTGGGACAACGTGGGACAACGTGGGACACCGTTGGACACCGTGGGACAACGTGGGACAACGTGGGACAACGTGGGACAACGTGGGACAACGTGGGACAACGTGGGACAACGTGGGACAACGTGGGACACCGTTGGACATCGTTGGACACCGTGGGACAACGTGGGACAACGTGGGACAACGTGGGACAACGTGGGACAACGTGGGACAACGTGGAACAACGTGGGACAACGTAGGACAACGTGGGACACCGTGGGACACCGTTGGACACCGCTGGACATCGTTGGACACCGTGGGACAACGTGGGACAACGTGGGACAACGTGGGACAACGTGGGACAACGTGGGACAACGTGGGACAACGTGGGACAACGTGGGACAACGTGGGACAACGTGGGACACCGTTGGACATCGTTGGACACCGTGGGACAACGTGGGACAACGTGGGACAACGTGGGACACCGTTGGACACCGTTGGACATCGTTGTACATCGTTGGACATCGTGGGACACCGTTGGACATCGTTGGACATCGTTGGACACCGTTGGACATCGTTGGACATCGTTGGACATCGTGGGACACCGTTGGACACCGTTGGACATCGTTGGACACCGTTGGACACCGTGGGACAACGTGGGACAACGTGGGACAACGTGGGACAACGTGGGACAACGTGGGACAACGTGGGACACCGTTGGACACCGTGGGACACCGTTGGACAACGTGGGACAACGTGGGACAACGTGGGACAACGTGGGACAACGTGGGACACCGTTGGACACCGTGGGACACCGTTGGACACCGTTGGACACCGTTGGACATCGTTGGACACCGTGGGACAACGTGGGACAACGTGGGACAACGTGGGACACCGTTGGACATCGTTGGACAACGTGGGACAACGTGGGACAACGTGGGACAACGTGGGACAACGTGGGACAACGTGGGACAACGTGGGACAACGTGGGACACCGTTGGACAACGTGGGACACCGTTGGACATCGGTGGACATCGTGGGACACCGTTGGACACCGTGGGACAACGTGGGACAACGTGGGACAACGTGGGACAACGTGGGACAACGTGGGACAACGTGGGACAACGTGGGACACCGTTGGGCATCGTTGGACACCGTGGGACAACGTGGGACAACGTGGGACAACGTGGGACAACGTGGGACAACGTGGGACAACGTGGGACACCGTTGGACATCGTTGGACACCGTGGGACAACGTGGGACAACGTGGGACAACGTGGGACAACGTGGGACCACGTAGGACAACGTGGGACAACGTGGGACCACGTGGGACAACGTGGGACAACGTGGGACAACGTGGGACAACGTGGGACAACGTGGGACACCGTTGGACACCGTGGGACAACGTGGGACAACGTGGGACACCGTTGGACACCGTGGGACACCGTTGGACACCGTTGGACATCGTTGGACACCGTGGGACAACGTGGGACAACGTGGGACATCGTGGGACACCGTGGGACAACGTGGGACAACGTGGGACAACGTGGGACCACGTAGGACAACGTGGGACACCGTGGGACACCGTTGGACACCGTTGGACATCGTTGGACACCGTGGGACAACGTGGGACAACGTGGGACACCGTTGGACACCGTGGGACAACGTGGGACAACGTGCGACAACGTGGGACAACGTGGGACAACGTGGGACAACGTAGGACAACGTGGGACAACGTGGGACACCGTTGGACATCGTTGGACACCGTGGGACAACGTGGGACAACGTGGGACAACGTGGGACAACGTGGGACAACGTGGGACAACGTGGAACAACGTGGGACAACGTAGGACAACGTGGGACACCGTGGGACACCGTTGGACACCGCTGGACATCGTTGGACACCGTGGGACAACGTGGGACAACGTGGGACAACGTGGGACAACGTGGGACAACGTGGGACAACGTGGGACAACGTGGGACAACGTGGGACAACGTGGGACACCGTTGGACATCGTTGGACACCGTGGGACAACGTGGGACAACGTGGGACAACGTGGGACACCGTTGGACACCGTTGGACATCGTTGTACATCGTTGGACATCGTGGGACACCGTTGGACATCGTTGGACATCGTTGGACACCGTTGGACATCGTTGGACATCGTTGGACATCGTTGGACACCGTTGGACACCGTTGGACACCGTTGGACACAGTTGGACATCGGTGGACATCGTGGGACACCGTTGGACACCGTTGGACATCGTTGGACACCGTTGGACACCGTGGGACAACGTGGGACAACGTGGGACAACGTGGGACAACGTGGGACAACGTGGGACAACGTGGGACACCGTTGGACACCGTGGGACACCGTTGGACAACGTGGGACAACGTGGGACAACGTGGGACAACGTGGGACAACGTGGGACACCGTTGGACACCGTGGGACACCGTTGGACACCGTTGGACACCGTTGGACATCGTTGGACACCGTGGGACAACGTGGGACAACGTGGGACAACGTGGGAAACCATGGAACAACGTGGGACAACGTGGGACAACGTGGGACAACGTGGGACAACGTGGGACACCGTTGGACATCGTTGGACAACGTGGGACAACGTGGGACAACGTGGGACAACGTGGGACAACGTGGGACAACGTGGGACACCGTTGGACAACGTGGGACACCGTTGGACAGCGGTGGACATCGTGGGACACCGTTGGACACCGTGGGACAACGTGGGACAACGTGGGACAACGTGGGACAACGTGGGACAACGTGGGACAACGTGGGACAACGTGGGACACCGTTGGGCATCGTTGGACACCGTGGGACAACGTGGGACAACGTGGGACAACGTGGGACAACGTGGGACAACGTGGGACAACGTGGGACACCGTTGGACATCGTTGGACACCGTGGGACAACGTGGGACAACGTGGGACAACGTGGGAAACCATGGAACAACGTGGGACAACGTGGGACAACGTGGGACAACGTGGGACACCGTTGGACATCGTTGGACAACGTGGGACAACGTGGGACAACGTGGGACAACGTGGGACAACGTGGGACAACGTGGGACGTCGTTGGACATCGTTGGACACCGTTGGACATCGTTGGACATCGTTGGACATCGTTGGACACCGTTGGACACCGTGGGACAACGTGGGACAACGTGGAACAACGTGGGACAACGTAGGACAACGTGGGACAACGTGGGACAACGTGGGACAACGTGGGACAACGTGGGACAACGTGGGACAACGTGGGACACCGTTGGACACCGTGGGACACCGTTGGACACCGTTGGACATCGTTGGACACCGTGGGACAACGTGGGACAACGTGGGACATCGTGGGACAACGTGGGACAACGTGGGACACCGTTGGACATCGTTGGACAACGTGGGACATCGTGGGACAACGTGGGACAACGTGGGACAACGTGGGACAACGTGGGACACCGTTGGACACCGTGGGACACCGTTGGACATCGTTGGACACCGTGGGACAACGTGGGACAACGTGGGACCACGTGGGACAACGTGGGACAACGTGGGACAACGTGGGACACCGTTGGACATCGTTGGACAACGTGGGACAACGTGGGACAACGTGGGACAACGTGGGACACCGTGGGACAACGTGGGACAACGTGGGACAATGTGGGACACCGTTGGACACCGTTGGACATCGTTGGACACCGTTGGACACCGTGGGACAACGTGGGACAACGTGGGACAACGTGGGACAACGTGGGACAACGTGGGACAACGTGGGACAGCGTGGGACAACGTGGGACAACGTGGGACACCGTTGGACACCGTGGGACACCGTTGGACACCGTTGGACACCTTGGGTCACCGTTGGACACCGCTGGACATCGTTGGACATCGTTGGACATCGTTGGACATCGTTGGACACCGTTGGACATCGTTGGACACCGTTGGACACCGTTGGACATCGTTGGACACCGTGGGACAACGTGGGACAACGTGGGACAACGTGGGAAACCATGGAACAACGTGGGACAACGTGGGACACCGTGGGACACCGTTGGACACCGTTGGACATCGTTGGACATCGTGGGACACCGTTGGACATCGTTGGACACCGTGGGACACCGTTGGACAACGTGGGACAACGTGGGACAACGTGGGACAACGTGGGACAACGTGGGACACCGTTGGACACCGTGGGACACCGTTGGACACCGTTGGACATCGTTGGACACCGTGGGACAACGTGGGACAACGTGGGACAACGTGGGACACCGTTGGACACCGTTGGACATCGTTGGACATCGTGGGACACCGTTGGACATCGTTGGACATCGTTGGACACCGTTGGACATCGTTGGACATCGTTGGACATCGTTGGACACCGTTGGACACCGTTGGACACCGTTGGACACCGTTGGACATCGTTGGACATCGTGGGACACCGTTGGACATCGTTGGACATCGTTGGACACCGTTGAACATCGTTGGACATCGTTGGACATCGTTGGACACCGTTGGACACCGTTGGACACCGTTGGACACCGTTGGACATCGGTGGACATCGTGGGACACCGTTGGACACCGTTGGACATCGTTGGACACCGTGGGACAACGTGGGACAACGTGGGACAACGTGGGAAACCATGGAACAACGTGGGACAACGTGGGACAACGTGGGACAACGTGGGACAACGTGGGACACCGTTGGACATCGTTGGACAACGTGGGACAACGTGGGACAACGTGGGACAACGTGGGACAACGTGGGACACCGTTGGACACCGTGGGACACCGTTGGACACCGTTGGACATCGTTGGACACCGTGGGACAACGTGGGACACCGTGGGACACCGTGGGACAACGTGGGACACCGTGGGACACCGTTGGACACCGTTGGGCATCGTTGGACACCGTGGGACAACGTGGGACAACGTGGGACACCGTTGGATACCGTGGGACAACGTGGGACAACGTGGGACAACGTGGGACAACGTGGGACAACGTGGGACAACGTAGGACAACGTGGGACAACGTGGGACACCGTTGGACATCGTTGGACAACGTGGGACATCGTGGGAGAACGTGGGACAACGTGGGACAACGTGGGACACCGTTGGACACCGTGGGACACCGTTGGACACCGTTGGACACCGTGGGACACCGTTGGACACCGTTGGACATCGTTGGACACCGTTGGACACCGTTGGACACCGTTGGACACCGTGGGACAACGTGGGACAACGTGGGACAACGTGGGACAACGTGGGACAACGTGGGACAACGTGGGACAACGTGGGACAACGTGGGACAACGTGGGACAACGTGGGACAACGTGGGACAACGTGGGACAACGTGGGACAACGTGGGACAACGTGGGACAACGTGGGACACCGTGGGACACCGTGGGACAACGTGGGACAACGTGGGACAACGTGGGACAACGTGGGACAACGTGGGACAACGTAGGACAACGTGGGACAACGTGGGACAACGTGGGACAACGTGGGACAACGTGGGACAACGTGGGACAACGTGGGACACCGTTGGACACCGTGGGACACCGTTGGACACCGTTGGACATCGTTGGACACCGTGGGACAACGTGGGACAACGTGGGACATCGTGGGACAACGTGGGACAACGTGGGACACCGTTGGACATCGTTGGACAACGTGGGACATCGTGGGACAACGTGGGACAACGTGGGACAACGTGGGACAACGTGGGACACCGTTGGACACCGTGGGACACCGTTGGACATCGTTGGACACCGTGGGACAACGTGGGACAACGTGGGACCACGTGGGACAACGTGGGACAACGTGGGACAACGTGGGACACCGTTGGACATCGTTGGACAACGTGGGACAACGTGGGACAACGTGGGACAACGTGGGACACCGTGGGACAACGTGGGACAACGTGGGACAATGTGGGACACCGTTGGACACCGTTGGACATCGTTGGACACCGTTGGACACCGTGGGACAACGTGGGACAACGTGGGACAACGTGGGACAACGTGGGACAACGTGGGACAGCGTGGGACAGCGTGGGACAACGTGGGACAACGTGGGACACCGTTGGACACCGTGGGACACCGTTGGACACCGTTGGACACCTTGGGTCACCGTTGGACACCGCTGGACATCGTTGGACACCGTGGGACAACGTGGGACAACGTGGGACAACGTGGGACAACGTGGGACAACGTGGGACAACGTGGGACACCGTTGGACATCGTTGGACACCGTGGGACAACGTGGGACAACGTGGGACAACGTGGGACACCGTTGGACACCGTTGGACATCGTTGGACATCGTTGGACATCGTGGGACACCGTTGGACAACGTGGGACCACGTGGGACAACGTGGGACACCGTGGGACACCGTTGGACACCGTTGGACATCGTTGGACACCGTGGGACAACGTGGGACAACGTGGGACACCGTTGGACACCGTGGGACAACGTGGGACAACGTGGGACAACGTGGGACAACGTGGGACAACGTGGGACAACGTAGGACAACGTGGGACAACGTGGGACACCGTTGGACATCGTTGGACACCGTGGGACAACGTGAGACAACGTGGGACAACGTGGGACAACGTGGAACAACGTGGGACAACGTAGGACAACGTGGGACAACGTGGGACATCGTGGGACAACGTGGGACAACGTGGGACAACGTGGGACAACGTGGGACACCGTTGGACACCGTGGGACACCGTGGGACACCGTTGGACACCGTTGGACATCGGTGGACATCGTGGGACACCGTTGGACACCGTTGGACACCGTGGGACAACGTGGGACAACGTGGGACAACGTGGGACAACGTGGGACAACGTAGGACAACGTGGGACAACGTGGGACACCGTTGGACATCGTTGGACAACGTGGGACATCGTGGGACAACGTGGGACAACGTGGGACAACGTGGGACAACGTGGGACACCGTTGGACACCGTGGGACACCGTGGGACACCGTTGGACACCGTTGGACACCGTGGGACAACGTGGGACAACGTGGGACAACGTGGGACAACGTGGGACAACGTGGGACAACGTAGGACAACGTGGGACAACGTGGGACACCGTTGGACATCGTTGGACAACGTGGGACATCGTGGGACAACGTGGGACAACGTGGGACAACGTGGGACAACGTGGGACAACGTGGGACACCGTTGGACACCGTGGGACACCGTGGGACACCGTTGGACACCGCTGGACATCGTTGGACACCGTGGGACAACGTGGGACAACGTGGGACAATGTGGGACAACGTGGGACAACGTGGGACAACGTGGGACAACGTGGGACAACGTGGGACAACGTGGGACACCGTTGGACATCGTTGGACACCGTGGGACAACGTGGGACAACGTGGGACAACGTGGGACAACGTGGGACACCGTTGGACACCGTTGGACATCGTTGTACATCGTTGGACATCGTGGGACACCGTTGGACATCGTTGGACATCGTTGGACACCGTTGGACATCGTTGGACATCGTTGGACATCGTTGGACACCGTTGGACACCGTTGGACACCGTTGGACACAGTTGGACATCGGTGGACATCGTGGGACACCGTTGGACACCGTTGGACATCGTTGGACACCGTTGGACACCGTGGGACAACGTGGGACAACGTGGGACAACGTGGGACAACGTGGGACAACGTGGGACAACGTGGGACACCGTTGGACACCGTGGGACACCGTTGGACAACGTGGGACAACGTGGGACAACGTGGGACAACGTGGGACAACGTGGGACACCGTTGGACACCGTGGGACACCGTTGGACACCGTTGGACACCGTTGGACATCGTTGGACACCGTGGGACAACGTGGGACAACGTGGGACAACGTGGGAAACCATGGAACAACGTGGGACAACGTGGGACAACGTGGGACAACGTGGGACAACGTGGGACACCGTTGGACATCGTTGGACAACGTGGGACAACGTGGGACAACGTGGGACAACGTGGGACAACGTGGGACAACGTGGGACACCGTTGGACAACGTGGGACACCGTTGGACATCGGTGGACATCGTGGGACACCGTTGGACACCGTGGGACAACGTGGGACAACGTGGGACAACGTGGGACAACGTGGGACAACGTTGGACACCGTGGGACAACGTGGGACAACGTGGGACAACGTGGGAAACCATGGAACAACGTGGGACAACGTGGGACAACGTGGGACAACGTGGGACACCGTTGGACATCGTTGGACAACGTGGGACAACGTGGGACAACGTGGGACAACGTGGGACAACGTGGGACAACGTGGGACAACGTGGGACACCGTTGGACACCGTGGGACACCGTTGGACACCGTTGGACATCGTTGGACACCGTGGGACAACGTGGGACAACGTGGGACAACGTGGGACACCGTTGGACAACGTGGGTCACCGTTGGACATCGCTGGACACCGTGGGACAACGTGGGACAACGTGGGACAACGTGGGACACCGTTGGACACCGTTGGACATCGTTGGACATCGTTGGACATCGTGGGACACCGTTGGACATCGTTGGACACCGTTGGACATCGTTGGACACCGTGGGACAACGTGGGACAACGTGGGACAACGTGGGACAACGTGGGACAACGTGGGACAACGTGGGACAACGTGGGACAACGTGGGACAACGTGGGACAACGTGGGACAACGTGGGACAACGTGGGACAACGTGGGACACCGTTGGACAACGTGGGACACCGTTGGACATCGGTGGACATCGTGGTACACCGTTGGACACCGTGGGACAACGTGGGACAACGTGGGACAACGTGGGACAACGTGGGACAACGTGGGACAACGTGGGACAACGTGGGACACCGTTGGGCATCGTTGGACACCGTGGGACAACGTGGGACAACGTGGGACAACGTGGGACAACGTGGGACAACGTGGGACAACGTGGGACACCGTTGGACATCGTTGGACACCGTGGGACAACGTGGGACAACGTGGGACAACGTGGGACAACGTGGGACAACGTGGGACACCGTGGGACAACGTGGGACAACGTGGGACACCGTTGGACATCGTTGGACAACGTGGGACAACGTGGGACAACGTGGGACAACGTGGGACAACGTGGGACAACGTGGGACAACGTGGGACACCGTTGGACACCGTGGGACACCGTTGGACACCGTTGGACATCGTTGGACACCGTGGGACAACGTGGGACAACGTGGGACAACGTGGGACACCGTTGGACAACGTGGGTCACCGTTGGACATCGCTGGACACCGTGGGACAACGTGGGACAACGTGGGACAACGTGGGACACCGTTGGACACCGTTGGACATCGTTGGACATCGTTGGACATCGTGGGACACCGTTGGACATCGTTGGACACCGTTGGACATCGTTGGACACCGTGGGACAACGTGGGACAACGTGGGACAACGTGGGACAACGTGGGACAACGTGGGACAACGTGGGACAACGTGGGACAACGTGGGACAACGTGGGACAACGTGGGACAACGTGGGACAACGTGGGACAACGTGGGACACCGTTGGACAACGTGGGACACCGTTGGACATCGGTGGACATCGTGGGACACCGTTGGACACCGTGGGACAACGTGGGACAACGTGGGACAACGTGGGACAACGTGGGACAACGTGGGACAACGTGGGACAACGTGGGACACCGTTGGGCATCGTTGGACACCGTGGGACAACGTGGGACAACGTGGGACAACGTGGGACAACGTGGGACAACGTGGGACAACGTGGGACACCGTTGGACATCGTTGGACACCGTGGGACAACGTGGGACAACGTGGGACAACGTGGGAAACCATGGAACAACGTGGGACAACGTGGGACAACGTGGGACAACGTGGGACACCGTTGGACATCGTTGGACAACGTGGGACAACGTGGGACAACGTGGGACAACGTGGGACAACGTGGGAC
The DNA here is from genome assembly GCF_910591885.1 of Bombus terrestris. Lineage (NCBI taxonomy): Eukaryota > Metazoa > Arthropoda > Insecta > Hymenoptera > Apidae > Bombus > Bombus terrestris. Next base: position 684,913 of record NW_025963574.1, on the reverse strand, counting down.
AACGTGGGACAACGTGGGACACCGTTGGACACCGTGGGACACCGTTGGACACCGTTGGACATCGTTGGACACCGTGGGACAACGTGGGACAACGTGGGACAACGTGGGACACCGTTGGACAACGTGGGTCACCGTTGGACATCGCTGGACACCGTGGGACAACGTGGGACAACGTGGGACAACGTGGGACACCGTTGGACACCGTTGGACATCGTTGGACATCGTTGGACATCGTGGGACACCGTTGGACATCGTTGGACACCGTTGGACATCGTTGGACACCGTGGGACAACGTGGGACAACGTGGGACAACGTGGGACAACGTGGGACAACGTGGGACAACGTGGGACAACGTGGGACAACGTGGGACAACGTGGGACAACGTGGGACAACGTGGGACAACGTGGGACAACGTGGGACATCGTGGGACAACGTGGGACAACGTGGGACAACGTGGGACAACGTGGGACACCGTTGGACACCGTGGGACACCGTTGGACACCGTTGGACATCGTTGGACACCGTGGGACAACGTGGGCCATCGTGGGACAACGTGGGACAACGTGGGACAACGTGGGACAACGTGGGACAACGTGGGACAACGTGGGACAACGTGGGACAACGTGGGACAACGTGGGACAACGTGGGACACCGTTGGACACCGTGGGACAACGTGGGACAACGTGGGACAACGTGGGACACCGTTGGACACCGTTGGACATTGTTGGACATCGTTGGACATCGTGGGACAACGTGGGACACCGTTGGACACCGTGGGACACCGTTGGACACCGTTGGACATCGTTGGACACCGTGGGACAACGTGGGACAACGTGGGACAACGTGGGAAACCATGGAACAACGTGGGACAACGTGGGACAACGTGGGACAACGTGGGACAACGTGGGACACCGTTGGACACCGTTGGACATCGTTGGACACCGTTGGACACCGTGGGACAACGTGGGACAACGTGGGACAACGTGGGACAACGTGGGACAACGTGGACACCGTTGGACACCGTGGGACACCGTTGGACACCGTGGGACACCGTTGGACACCGTTGGACATCGTTGGACACCGTTGGACACCGTTGGACACCGTTGGACACCGTTGGACACCGTGGGACAACGTGGGACAACGTGGGACAACGTGGGACAACGTGGGACAACGTGGGACAACGTGGGACAACGTGGGACAACGTGGGACAACGTGGGACAACGTGGGACAACGTGGGACAACGTGGGACAACGTGGGACAACGTGGGACACCGTTGGACACCGTGGGACAACGTGGGACAACGTGGGACAACGTGGGACACCGTTGGACACCGTTGGACATTGTTGGACATCGTTGGACATCGTGGGAGACCGTTGGACACCGTTGGACATCGTTGGACATCGTTGGACATCGTTGGACACCGTTGGACACCGTTGGACACCGTTGGACACCGTTGGACATGGGTGGACATCGTGGGACACCGTTGGACACCGTTGGACATCGTTGGACACCGTTGGACACCGTGGGACAACGTGGGACAACGTGGGACAACGTGGGACAACGTGGGACACCGTTGGACACCGTTGGACATCGTTGGACATCGTGGGACACCGTTGGACATCGTTGGACATCGTTGGACACCGTTGGACATCGTTGGACACCGTGGGACAACGTGGGACAACGTGGGACAACGTGGGAAACCATGGAACAACGTGGGACAACGTGGGACAACGTGGGACACCGTTGGACACCGTTGGACATCGTTGGACATCGTGGGACACCGTTGGACATCGTTGGACACCGTGGGACACCGTTGGACAACGTGGGACAACGTGGGACAACGTGGGACAACGTGGGACAACGTGGGACACCGTTGGACACCGTGGGACACCGTTGGACACCGTTGGACATCGTTGGACACCGTGGGACAACGTGGGACAACGTGGGACAACGTGGGACACCGTTGGACACCGTTGGACATCGTTGGACATCGTGGGACACCGTTGGACATCGTTGGACATCGTTGGACACCGTTGGACATCGTTGGACATCGTTGGACATCGTTGGACACCGTTGGACACCGTTGGACACCGTTGGACACCGTTGGACATCGTTGGACACCGTGGGACAACGTGGGACAACGTGGGAAACCATGGAACAACGTGGGACAACGTGGGACAACGTGGGACAACGTGGGACAACGTGGGACAACGTGGGACAACGTGGGACAACGTAGGACAACGTGGGACAACGTGGGACACCGTTGGACATCGTTGGACAACGTGGGACATCGTGGGACAACGTGGGACAACGTGGGACAACGTGGGACAACGTGGGACACCGTTGGACACCGTGGGACACCGTTGGACACCGTTGGACACCGTGGGACACCGTTGGACACCGTTGGACATCGTTGGACACCGTTGGACACCGTTGGACACCGTTGGACACCGTGGGACAACGTGGGACAACGTGGGACAACGTGGGACAACGTGGGACAACGTGGGACAACGTGGGACAACGTGGAACATCGTGGGACAACGTGGGACAACGTGGGACAACGTGGGACAACGTCGGACAACGTGGGACACCGTTGGACATCGTTGGACACCGTGGGACAACGTGGGACAACGTGGAACAACGTGGGACAACGTGGGACAACGTGGGACAACGTGGGACAACGTGGGACAACGTGGGACAACGTGGGACACCGTTGGACACCGTTGGACACCGTTGGACATCGTTGGACACCGTTGGACACCGTGGGACAACGTGGGACAACGTGGGACAACGTGGGACGACGTGGGACAACGTGGGACAACGTGGGACAACGTGGGACAACGTGGGACATCGTGGAACAACGTGGGACAACGTGGGACAACGTGGGACAACGTGGGACAACGTGGGACAACGTGGGACAACGTGGGACACCGTTGGACACCGTGGGACACCGTTGGACACCGTTGGACATCGTTGGACACCGTGGGACAACGTGGGACAACGTGGGACAACGTGGGAAACCATGGAACAACGTGGGACAACGTGGGACAACGTGGGACAACGTGGGACACCGTGGGACACCGTGGGACAACGTGGGACAACGTGGGACAACGTGGAACAACGTGGGACAACGTGGGACAACGTGGAACAACGTGGGACAACGTGGGACAACGTGGGACACCGTTGGGCATCGTTGGACACCGTGGGACAACGTGGGACAACGTGGGACAACGTGGGACAACGTGGGACAACGTGGGACAACGTGGGACAACGTGGGACAACGTGGGACAACGTGGGACAACGTGGGACAACGTGGGACACCGTTGGACATCGTGGGACACCGTTGGACAACGTGGGACAACGTGGGACAACGTGGGACAACGTGGGACAACGTGGGACACCGTTGGACACCGTGGGACACCGTTGGACACCGTTGGACATCGTTGGACACCGTGGGACAACGTGGGACAACGTGGGACAACGTGGGAAACCATGGAACAACGTGGGACAACGTGGGACAACGTGGGACAACGTGGGACAACGTGGGACAACGTGGGACAACGTGGGACACCGTTGGACACCGTGGGACACCGTTGGACACCGTTGGACATCGTTGGACACCGTGGGACAACGTGGGACAACGTGGGACAACGTGGGACGACGTGGGACAACGTGGGACAACGTGGGACAACGTGGGACAACGTGGGACATCGTGGAACAACGTGGGACAACGTGGGACAACGTGGGACAACGTGGGACACCGTTGGACAACGTGGGACACCGTTGGACATCGTTGGACACCGTGGGACAACGTGGGACAACGTGGGACAACGTGGAACATCGTGGGACAACGTGGGACAACGTGGGACAACGTGGGACAACGTCGGACAACGTGGGACACCGTTGGACATCGTTGGACACCGTGGGACAACGTGGGACAACGTGGGACAACGTGGGACAACGTGGGACAACGTGGGACAACGTGGGACAACGTGGGACACCGTTGGACACCGTGGGACACCGTTGGACACCGTTGGACATCGTTGGACACCGTTGGACACCGTGGGACAACGTGGGACAACGTGGGACAACGTGGGACGACGTGGGACAACGTGGGACAACGTGGGACAACGTGGGACAACGTGGGACATCGTGGAACAACGTGGGACAACGTGGGACAACGTGGGACAACGTGGGACAACGTGGGACACCGTTGGACACCGTTGGACATCGTTGGACATCGTTGGACATCGTTGGACACCGTGGGACAACGTGGGACAACGTGGGACAACGTGGGACACCGTTGGACACCGTTGGACATCGTTGGACATCGTTGGACATCGTGGGACACCGTTGGACACCGTGGGACAACGTGGGACAACGTGGGACAACGTGGGACAACGTGGGACAACGTGGGACAACGTGGGACACCGTTGGACACCGTGGGACAACGTGGGACAACGTGGGACAACGTGGGACAACGTGGGACACCGTTGGACACCGTTGGACATCGTTGGACATCGTTGGACATCGTTGGACACCGTTGGACATCGTTGGACAACGTGGGACATCGTGGGACAACGTGGGACAACGTGGGACAACGTGGGACAACGTGGGACACCGTTGGACACCGTGGGACACCGTTGGACACCGTTGGACACCTTGGGTCACCGTTGGACACCGCTGGACATCGTTGGACACCGTGGGACAACGTGGGACAACGTGGGACAACGTGGGACAACGTGGGACAACGTGGGACACCGTTGGACATCGTTGGACACCGTGGGACAACGTGGGACAACGTGGGACAACGTGGGACACCGTTGGACACCGTTGGACATCGTTGGACACCGTTGGACACCGTGGGACAACGTGGGACAACGTGGGACAACGTGGGACAACGTGGGACAACGTGGGACAACGTGGGACAGCGTGGGACAACGTGGGACACCGTTGGACATCGTTGGACACCGTGGGACAACGTGGGACAACGTGGGACAACGTGGGACACCGTTGGACACCGTTGGACATCGTTGGACACCGTTGGACACCGTGGGACAACGTGGGACAACGTGGGACAACGTGGGACAACGTGGGACAACGTGGGACACCGTTGGACACCGTGGGACACCGTTGGACATCGTTGGACACCGTGGGACAACGTGGGACAACGTGGGACAACGTGGGACAACGTGGGACAACGTGGGACACCGTTGGACATCGTTGGACACCGTGGGACAACGTGGGACAACGTGGGACAACGTGGGACACCGTTGGACACCGTTGGACATCGTTGGACACCGTTGGACACCGTGGGACAACGTGGGACAACGTGGGACAACGTGGGACAACGTGGGACAACGTGGGACAACGTGGGACAGCGTGGGACAACGTGGGACAACGTGGGACACCGTTGGACACCGTGGGACACCGTTGGACACCGTTGGACACCTTGGGTCACCGTTGGACACCGCTGGACATCGTTGGACACCGTGGGACAACGTGGGACAACGTGGGACAACGTGGGACAACGTGGGACAACGTGGGACAACGTGGGACAACGTGGGACAACGTGGGACAACGTGGGACAACGTGGGACAACGTGGGACAACGTGGGACAACGTGGGACAACGTGGGACACCGTTGGACATCGTTGGACACCGTGGGACAACGTGGGACAACGTGGGACAACGTGGGACACCGTTGGACACCGTTGGACATCGTTGGACATCGTTGGACATCGTGGGACACCGTTGGACAACGTGGGACCACGTGGGACAACGTGGGACACCGTGGGACACCGTTGGACACCGTTGGACATCGTTGGACACCGTGGGACAACGTGGGACAACGTGGGACACCGTTGGACACCGTGGGACAACGTGGGACAACGTGGGACAACGTGGGACAACGTGGGACAACGTGGGACAACGTAGGACAACGTGGGACAACGTGGGACACCGTTGGACATCGTTGGACACCGTGGGACAACGTGGGACAACGTGGGACAACGTGGGACAACGTGGAACAACGTGGGACAACGTAGGACAACGTGGGACAACGTGGGACAACGTGGGACAACGTGGGACAACGTGGGACAACGTGGGACAACGTGGGACACCGTTGGACACCGTGGGACACCGTTGGACACCGTTGGACATCGTTGGACACCGTGGGACAACGTGGGACAACGTGGGACATCGTGGGACAACGTGGGACAACGTGGGACACCGTGGGACATCGTTGGACAACGTGGGACAACGTGGGACAACGTGGGACAACGTGGGACACCGTGGGACACCGTTGGACACCGTTGGACATCGTTGGACACCGTGGGACAACGTGGGACAACGTGGGACAACGTGGGACAACGTGGGACACCGTTGGACATCGTTGGACACCGCGGGACAACGTGGGACAACGTGGGACAACGTGGGACAACGTGGGACAACGTGGGACAACGTGGGACAACGTGGGACAACGTGGGACATCGTGGGACAACGTGGGACAACGTGGGACAACGTGGGACAACGTGGGACACCGTTGGACAACGTGGGACACCGTTGGACATCGTTGGACATCGTTGGACACCGTTCGACATCGTTGGACATCGTTGGACATCGTTGGACACCGTTGGACACCGTTGGACACCGTTGGACATCGGTGGACATCGTGGGACACCGTTGGACACCGTTGGACATCGTTGGACACCGTTGGACACCGTGGGACAACGTGGGACAACGTGGGACAACGTGGGACAACGTGGGACAACGTGGGACAACGTGGGACAACGTGGGACAACGTGGGACAACGTGGGACAACGTGGGACAACGTGGGACATCGTGGGACAACGTGGGACAACGTGGGACAACGTGGGACACCGTTGGACATCGTTGGACACCGTTGGACACCGTGGGACAACGTGGGACAACGTGGGACAACGTGGGACAACGTGGGACAACGTGGGACAACGTGCGACAACGTGGGACAACGTGGGACAACGTGGGACAACGTGGGACAACGTGGGACAACGTGGGACACCGTTGGACATCGTTGGACACCGTGGGACAACGTGGGACAACGTGGGACAACGTGGGACATCGTTGGACACCGTTGGACACCGTTGGACACCGTTGGACACCGTTGGACATCGGTGGACATCGTGGGACACCGTTGGACACCGTTGGACACCGTGGGCAACGTGGGACAACGTGGGACAACGTGGGACAACGTGGGACAACGTGGGACAACGTAGGACAACGTGGGACAACGTGGGACACCGTTGGACATCGTTGGACAACGTGGGACATCGTGGGACAACGTGGGACAACGTGGGACAACGTGGGACAACGTGGGACACCGTTGGACACCGTGGGACACCGTGGGACACCGTTGGACACCGCTGGACATCGTTGGACACCGTGGGACAACGTGGGACAACGTGGGACAACGTGGGACAACGTGGGACAACGTGGGACAACGTGGGACAACGTGGGACAACGTGGGACAACGTGGGACAACGTGGGACAACGTGGGACAACGTGGGACACCGTTGGACATCGTTGGACACCGTGGGACAACGTGGGACAACGTGGGACAACGTGGGACACCGTTGGACACCGTTGGACATCGTTGTACATCGTTGGACATCGTGGGACACCGTTGGACATCGTTGGACATCGTTGGACACCGTTGGACATCGTTGGACATCGTTGGACATCGTTGGACACCGTTGGACACCGTTGGACACCGTTGGACACAGTTGGACATCGGTGGACATCGTGGGACACCGTTGGACACCGTTGGACATCGTTGGACACCGTTGGACACCGTGGGACAACGTGGGACAACGTGGGACAACGTGGGACAACGTGGGACAACGTGGGACAACGTGGGACAACGTGGGACACCGTTGGACACCGTGGGACACCGTTGGACAACGTGGGACAACGTGGGACAACGTGGGACAACGTGGGACAACGTGGGACACCGTTGGACACCGTGGGACACCGTTGGACACCGTTGGACACCGTTGGACATCGTTGGACACCGTGGGACAACGTGGGACAACGTGGGACAACGTGGGAAACCATGGAACAACGTGGGACAACGTGGGACAACGTGGGACACCGTTGGACATCGTTGGACAACGTGGGACAACGTGGGACAACGTGGGACACCGTTGGACATCGTTGGACACCGTGGGACAACGTGGGACAACGTGGGACAACGTGGGACACCGTTGGACACCGTTGGACATCGTTGTACATCGTTGGACATCGTGGGACACCGTTGGACATCGTTGGACATCGTTGGACACCGTTGGACATCGTTGGACATCGTTGGACATCGTTGGACACCGTTGGACACCGTTGGACAACGTGGGACACCGTTGGACATCGGTGGACATCGTGGGACACCGTTGGACACCGTTGGACATCGTTGGACACCGTTGGACACCGTGGGACAACGTGGGACAACGTGGGACAACGTGGGACACTGTTGGACATCGTTGGACAACGTGGGACAACGTGGGACAACGTGGCACAACGTGGGACAACGTGGGACAACGTGGGACATCGTTGGACATCGTTGGACACCGTTGGACATCGTTGGACATCGTTGGACATCGTTGGACACCGTTGGACACCGTGGGACAACGTGGGACATCGTTGGACACCGTGGGACAACGTGGGACAACGTGGGACAACGTGGGAAACCATGGAACAACGTGGGACAACGTGGGACAACGTGGGACATCGCTGGACACCGTGGGACAACGTGGGACAACGTGGGACAACGTGGGACACCGTTGGACACCGTTGGACATCGTTGGACATCGTTGGACATCGTGGGACACCGTTGGACATCGTTGGACACCGTTGGACATCGTTGGACACCGTGGGACAACGTGGGACAACGTGGGACAACGTGGGACAACGTGGGACAACGTGGGACAACGTGGGACAACGTGGGACAACGTGGGACAACGTGGGACAACGTGGGACAACGTGGGACAACGTGGGACAACGTGGGACAACGTGGGACAACGTGGGACACCGTTGGACAGCGTGGGACACCGTTGGACAACGTGGGACAACGTGGGACAACGTGGGACAACGTGGGACAACGTGGGACACCGTTGGACACCGTGGGACACCGTTGGACACCGTTGGACATCGTTGGACACCGTGGGACAACGTGGGACAACGTGGGACAACGTGGGAAACCATGGAACAACGTGGGACAACGTGGGACAACGTGGGACAACGTGGGACACCGTGGGACACCGTGGGACAACGTGGGACAACGTGGGACAACGTGGAACAACGTGGGACAACGTGGGACAACGTGGGGCACCGTTGGGCATCGTTGGACACCGTGGGACAACGTGGGACAACGTGGGACAACGTGGGACAACGTGGGACAACGTGGGACAACGTGGGACAACGTGGGACAACGTGGGACAACGTGGGACAACGTGGGACAACGTGGGACAACGTGGGACACCGTTGGACATCGGTGGACATCGTGGGACACCGTTGGACACCGTTGGACATCGTTGGACACCGTTGGACACCGTGGGACAACGTGGGACAACGTGGGACAACGTGGGACAACGTGGGACACCGTTGGACAACGTGGGACAACGTGGGACAACGTGGGACAACGTGGGACAACGTGGGACACCGTTGGACACCGTGGGACACCGTTGGACACCGTTGGACATCGTTGGACACCGTGGGACAACGTGGGACAACGTGGGACAACGTGGGAAACCATGGAACAACGTGGGAAAACGTGGGACAACGTGGGACAACGTGGGACAACGTGGGACAACGTGGGACACCGTTGGACACCGTGGGACACCGTTGGACACCGTTGGACATCGTTGGACACCGTGGGACAACGTGGGACAACGTGGGACAACGTGGGACGACGTGGGACAACGTGGGACAACGTGGGACAACGTGGGACAACGTGGGACATCGTGGAACAACGTGGGACAACGTGGGACAACGTGGGACAACGTGGGACAACGTGGGACACCGTTGGACAACGTGGGACACCGTTGGACATCGTTGGACACCGTGGGACAACGTGGGACAACGTGGGACAACGTGGGACAACGTGGGACAACGTGGGACAACGTGGGACAACGTGGGACAACGTGGAACATCGTGGGACAACGTGGGACAACGTGGGACAACGTGGGACAACGTGGGACAACGTGGGACACCGTTGGACATCGTTGGACACCGTGGGACAACGTGGGACAACGTGGGACAACGTGGGACATCGTGGGACAACGTGGGACAACGTGGGACAACGTGGGACAACGTGGGACACCGTTGGACAACGTGGGACACCGTTGGACATCGTTGGACACCGTGGGACAACGTGGGACAACGTGGGACAACGTGGGACAACGTGGGACAACGTGGGACAACGTGGGACAAGGTGGGACACCGTTGGACACCGTGGGACACCGTTGGACACCGTTGGACATCGTTGGACACCGTTGGACACCGTGGGACAACGTGGGACAACGTGGGACAACGTGGGACGACGTGGGACAACGTGGGACAACGTGGGACAACGTGGGACAACGTGGGACATCGTGGAACAACGTGGGACAACGTGGGACAACGTGGGACAACGTGGGACAACGTGGGACACCGTTGGACACCGTTGGACATCGTTGGACATCGTTGGACATCGTTGGACACCGTGGGACAACGTGGGACAACGTGGGACAACGTGGGACACCGTTGGACACCGTTGGACATCGTTGGACATCGTTGGACATCGTGGGACACCGTTGGACACCGTGGGACAACGTGGGACAACGTGGGACAACGTGGGACAACGTGGGACAACGTGGGACAACGTGGGACACCGTTGGACACCGTGGGACACCGTTGGACACCGTGGGACACCGTTGGACAACGTGGGACAACGTGGGACAACGTGGGACAACGTGGGACAACGTGGGACACCGTTGGACACCGTGGGACACCGTTGGACACCGTTGGACATCGTTGGACATCGTTGGACATCGTGGGACACCGTTGGACATCGTTGGACATCGTTGGACACCGTTGGACATCGTTGGACACCGTTGGACATCGTTGGACATCGTTGGACATCGTGGGACACCGTTGGACATCGTTGGACATCGTTGGACACCGTTGGACATCGTTGGACATCGTTGGACATCGTTGGACACCGTTGGACACCGTTGGACACCGTTGGACATCGTTGGACACCGTGGGACAACGTGGGACAACGTGGGACAACGTGGGAAACCATGGAACAACGTGGGACAACGTGGGACAACGTGGGACAACGTGGGACAACGTGGGACAACGTGGGACAACGTGGGACAACGTGGGACAACGTGGGACAACGTGGGACACCGTTGGACACCGTGGGACACCGTTGGACACCGTTGGACATCGTTGGACACCGTGGGACAACGTGGGACAACGTGGGACAACGTGGGACAACGTGGGACAACGTGGGACAACGTGGGACAACGTGGGACAACGTGGGACATCGTGGGACAACTTGGGACAACGTGGGACAACGTGGGACAACGTGGGACAACGTGGGACACCGTTGGACAACGTGGGACACCGTTGGACATCGTTGGACACCGTGGGACAACGTGGGACAACGTGGGACAACGTGGGACACCGTTGGACACCGTTGGACATCGTTGGACATCGTTGGACATCGTGGGACACCGTTGGACATCGTTGGACACCGTTGGACATCGTTGGACACCGAGGGACAACGTGAGACAACGTGGGACAACGTGGGACAACGTGGGACAACGTGGGACAACGTGGGACAACGTGGGACATCGTGGGACAACGTGGGACAACGTGGGACAACGTGGGACAACGTGGGACAACGTGGGACACCGTTGGACATCGTTGGACACCGTGGGACAACGTGGGACAACGTGGGACAACGTGGGACACCGTTGGACACCGTTGGACATCGTTGGACACCGTTGGACACCGTTGGACATCGGTGGACACCGTTGGACACCGTTGGACACCGTTGGACACCGTTGGACATCGGTGGACATCGTGGGACACCGTTGGACACCGTTGGACACCGTGGGACAACGTGGGACAACGTGGGACAACGTGGGACAACGTGGGACAACGTGGGACAACGTAGGACAACGTGGGACAACGTGGGACACCGTTGGACATCGTTGGACAACGTGGGACATCGTGGGACAACGTGGGACAACGTGGGACAACGTGGGACACCGTTGGACACCGTGGGACACCGTTGGACACCGCTGGACACCTTGGGTCACCGTTGGACACCGCTGGACATCGTTGGACACCGTGGGACAACGTGGGACAACGTGGGACAACGTGGGACAACGTGGGACAACGTGGGACAACGTGGGACAACGTGGGACAACGTGGGACAACGTGGGACAACGTGGGACAACGTGGGACAACGTGGGACACCGTTGGACATCGTTGGACACCGTGGGACAACGTGGGACAACGTGGGACAACGTGGGACACCTTTGGACACCGTTGGACATCGTTGGACATCGTTGGACATCGTGGGACACCGTTGGACAACGTGGGACCACGTGGGACAACGTGGGACACCGTGGGACACCGTTGGACACCGTTGGACATCGTTGGACACCGTGGGACAACGTGGGACAACGTGGGACACCGTTGGACATCGTTGGACACCGTTGGACACCGTTGGACACCGTTGGACACCGTTGGACATCGTTGGACAACGTGGGACAACGTGGGACAACGTGGGACACCGTTGGACACCGTGGGACATCGTTGGACATCGTTGGACATCGTTGGACACCGTTGGACACCGTTGGACACCGTTGGACACCGTTGGACATCGTTGGACAACGTGGGACAACGTGGGACAACGTGGGACACCGTTGGACACCGTGGGACATCGTTGGACACCGTTGGACACCGTTGGACACCGTTGGACACCGTTGGACATCGGTGGACATCGTGGGACACCGTTGGACACCGTTGGACATCGTTGGACACCGTTGGACACCGTGGGACAACGTGGGACAACGTGGGACACCGTTGGACAACGTGGGACACCGTTGGACATCGTTGGACACCGTGGGACAACGTGGGACAACGTGGGACAACGTGGGACACCGTTGGACACCGTTGGACATCGTTGGACATCGTTGGACATCGTGGGACACCGTTGGACATCGTTGGACATCGTTGGACACCGTTGGACATCGTTGGACACCGTTGGACACCGTTGGACATCGGTGGACATCGTGGGACACCGTTGGACACCGTTGGACACCGTGGGACAACGTGGGACAACGTGGGACAACGTGGGACACCGTTGGACATCGTTGGACAACGTGGGACAACGTGGGACAACGTGGGACAACGTGGGACAACGTGGGACAACGTGGGACACCGTTGGACACCGTGGGACACCGTTGGACACCGTTGGACATCGTTGGACACCGTGGGACAACGTGGGACAACGTGGGACAACGTGGGACAACGTGGGACAACGTGGGACAACGTAGGACAACGTGGGACAACGTGGGACACCGTTGGACATCGTTGGACAACGTGGGACATCGTGGGACAACGTGGGACAACGTGGGACAACGTGGGACAACGTGGGACACCGTTGGACACCGTGGGACACCGTTGGACACCGTTGGACACCGTGGGACACCGTTGGACACCGTTGGACATCGTTGGACACCGTTGGACACCGTTGGACACCGTTGGACACCGTGGGACAACGTGTGACAACGTGGGACAACGTGGGACAACGTGGGACAACGTGGGACAACGTGGGTCAACGTGGGACAACGTGGGACAACGTGGGACAACGTGGGACAACGTGGGACAACGTGGGACAACGTGGGACAACGTGGGACACCGTTGGACAACGTGGGACACCGTTGGACAACGTGGGACACCGTTGGACATCGTTGGACACCGTGGGACAACGTGGGACAACGTGGGACAACGTGGGACACCGTTGGACACCGTTGGACATCGTTGGACATCGTTGGACATCGTGGGACACCGTTGGACATCGTTGGACATCGTTGGACACCGTTGGACATCGTTGGACATCGTTGGACATCGTTGGACACCGTAGGACACCGTTGGACACCGTTGGACACCGTTGGACATCGGTGGACATCGTGGGACACCGTTGGACACCGTTGGACATCGTTGGACAACGTGGGACAACGTGGGACAACGTGGGAAACCATGGAACAACGTGGGACAACATGGGACAACGTGGGACAACGTGGGACAACGTGGGACAACGTGCGACAACGTGGGACACCGTTGGACACCGTGGGACACCGTTGGACACCGTTGGACATCGTTGGACACCGTTGGACACCGTGGGACAACGTGGGACAACGTGGGACAACGTGGGACAACGTGGGACAACGTGGGACAACGTGGGACAACGTGGGACATCGTGGGACAACGTGGGACAACGTGGGACAACGTGGGACAACGTGGGACAACGTGGGACATCGTGGGACAACGTGGGACAACGTGGGACAACGTGGGACACCGTTGGACAACGTGGGACAACGTGGGACAACGTGGGACACCGTTGGACATTGTTGGACACCGTGGGACAACGTGGGACAACGTGGGACAACGTGGGACACCGTTGGACACCGTTGGACACCGTTGGACACCGTTGGACATCGATGGACATCGTGGGACACCGTTGGACACCGTTGGACATCGTTGGACACCGTTGGACACCGTGGGACAACGTGGGACAACGTGGGACAACGTGGGACAACGTGGGACAACGTGGGACAACGTGGGACAACGTGGGACAACGTGGGACAACGTGGGACAACGTGGGACAACGTGGGACACCGTGGGACAACGTGGGACAACGTGGGACAACGTGGGACACCGTTGGACATCGTTGGACACCGTTGGACACCGTGGGACAACGTGGGACAACGTGGGACAACGTGGGACAACGTGGGACAACGTGGGACAACGTGGGACAACGTGGGACAACGTGGGACAACGTGGGACAACGTGGGACAACGTGGGACACCGTTGGACACCGTGGGACACCGTGGGACAACGTGGGACAACGTGGGACAACGTGGGACAACGTGGGACAACGTGGGACACCGTTGGACACCGTGGGACACCGTTGGACACCGTTGGACACCGTTGGACATCGTTGGACACCGTGGGACAACGTGGGACAACGTGGGACAACGTGGGAAACCATGGAACAACGTGGGACAACGTGGGACAACGTGGGACACCGTTGGACATCGTTGGACAACGTGGGACAACGTGGGACAACGTGGGACAACGTGGGACAACGTGGGACAACGTGGGACACCGTTGGACACCGTGGGACACCGTTGGACACCGTTGGACATCGCTGGACACCGTGGGACAACGTGGGACAACGTGGGACAACGTGGGACAACGTGGGACAACGTGGGACAACGTGGGACAACGTGGGACAACGTGGGTCACCGTTGGACATCGTTGGACACCGTGGGACAACGTGGGACATCGTTGGACACCGTTGGACACCGTTGGACACCGTTGGACACCGTTGGACATCGGTGGACATCGTGGGACACCGTTGGACACCGTTGGACACCGTGGGACAACGTGGGACAACGTGGGACAACGTGGGACAACGTGGGACAACGTGGGACAACGTGGGACAACGTGGGACACCGTTGGACAACGTGGGACAACGTGGGACAACGTGGGACACCGTTGGACATTGTTGGACACCGTGGGACAACGTGGGACAACGTGGGACAACGTGGGACACCGTTGGACACCGTTGGACACCGTTGGACACCGTTGGACATCGGTGGACATCGTGGGACACCGTTGGACACCGTTGGACATCGTTGGACACCGTTGGACACCGTGGGACAACGTGGGACAACGTGGGACAACGTGGGACAACGTGGGACAACGTGGGACAACGTGGGACAACGTGGGACAACGTGGGACAACGTGGGACAACGTGGGACAACGTGGGACACCGTGGGACAACGTGGGACAACGTGGGACAACGTGGGACACCGTTGGACATCGTTGGACACCGTTGGACACCGTGGGACAACGTGGGACAACGTGGGACAACGTGGGACAACGTGGGACAACGTGGGACAACGTGGGACAACGTGGGACAACGTGGGACAACGTGGGACAACGTGGGACAACGTGGGACAACGTGGGACACCGTGGGACACCGTGGGACACCGTTGGACAACGTGGGACAACGTGGGACAACGTGGGACAACGTGGGACAACGTGGGACACCGTTGGACACCGTGGGACACCGTTGGACACCGTTGGACACCGTTGGACATCGTTGGACACCGTGGGACAACGTGGGACAACGTGGGACAACGTGGGAAACCATGGAACAACGTGGGACAACGTGGGACAACGTGGGACACCGTTGGACATCGTTGGACAACGTGGGACAACGTGGGACAACGTGGGACAACGTGGGACAACGTGGGACAACGTGGGACACCGTTGGACACCGTGGGACACCGTTGGACACCGTTGGACATCGCTGGACACCGTGGGACAACGTGGGACAACGTGGGACAACGTGGGACAACGTGGGACAACGTGGGACAACGTGGGACAACGTGGGACAACGTGGGTCACCGTTGGACATCGTTGGACACCGTGGGACAACGTGGGACATCGTTGGACACCGTTGGACACCGTTGGACACCGTTGGACACCGTTGGACATCGTTGGACATCGTGGGACACCGTTGGACACCGTTGGACACCGTGGGACAACGTGGGACAACGTGGGACAACGTGGGACAACGTGGGACAACGTGGGACAACGTGGGACAACGTGGGACATCGTGGGACAACGTGGGACATCGTGGGACAACGTGGGACAACGTGGGACAACGTGGGACAACGTGGGACAACGTGGGACACCGTTGGACAACGTGGGACACCGTTGGACATCGTTGGACACCGTGGGACAACGTGGGACAACGTGGGACAACGTGGGACACCGTTGGACACCGTTGGACATCGTTGGACATCGTTGGACATCGTGGGACACCGTTGGACATCGTTGGACACCGTTGGACATCGTTGGACACCGTGGGACAACGTGGGACAACGTGGGACAACGTGGGACAACGTGGGACAACGTGGGACAGCGTGGGACAACGTGGGACAACGTGGGACAACGTGGGACAACGTGGGACACCGTTGGACAACGTGGGACACCGTTGGACATCGTTGGACACCGTGGGAAAACGTGGGACAACGTGGGACAACGTGGGACACCGTTGGACACCGTTGGACATCGTTGGACATCGTTGGACATCGTGGGACAACGTGGGACACCGTGGGACACCGTGGGACAACGTGGGACAACGTGGGACAACGTGGGACAACGTGGGACAACGTGGGACAACGTGGGACACCGTTGGGCATCGTTGGACACCGTGGGACAACGTGGGACAACGTGGGACAACGTGGGACACCGTTGGACATCGTTGGACACCGTGGGACAACGTGGGACAACGTGGGACAACGTGGGAAACCATGGAACAACGTGGGACAACGTGGGACAACGTGGGACAACGTGGGACACCGTTGGACATCGTTGGACAACGTGGGACAACGAGGGACAACGTGGGACAACGTGGGACAACGTGGGACAACGTGGGACATCGTTGGACATCGTTGGACACCGTTGGACATCGTTGGACATCGTTGGACATCGTTGGACACCGTTGGACACCGTGGGACAACGTGGGACATCGTTGGACACCGTGGGACAACGTGGGACAACGTGGGACAACGTGGGAAACCATGGAACAACGTGGGACAACGTGGGACAACGTGGGACAACGTGGGACACCGTGGGACATCGTTGGACAACGTGGGACAACGTGGGACAACGTGGGACAACGTGGGACAACGTGGGACAACGTGGGACAACGTGGGACACCGTTGGACACCGTGGGACAACGTTGGACACCGTTGGACATCGTTGGACACCGTGGGACAACGTGGGACAACGTGGGACAACGTGGGACACCGTTGGACAACGTGGGACACCGTTGGACATCGCTGGACACCGTGGGACAACGTGGGACAACGTGGGACAACGTGGGACACCGTTGGACACCGTTGGACATCGTTGGACATCGTTGGACATCGTGGGACACCGTTGGACATCGTTGGACACCGTTGGACATCGTTGGACACCGTGGGACAACGTGGGACAACGTGGGACAACGTGGGACAACGTGGGACAACGTGGGACAACGTGGGACAACGTGGGACAACGTGGGACAACGTGGGACAACGTGGGACAACGTGGGACAACGTGGGACAACGTGGGACAACGTGGGACACCGTTGGACAGCGTGGGACACCGTTGGACAACGTGGGACAACGTGGGACAACGTGGGACAACGTGGGACAACGTGGGACACCGTTGGACACCGTGGGACACCGTTGGACACCGTTGGACATCGTTGGACACCGTGGGACAACGTGGGACAACGTGGGACAACGTGGGAAACCATGGAACAACGTGGGACAACGTGGGACAACGTGGGACAACGTGGGACACCGTGGGACACCGTGGGACAACGTGGGACAACGTGGGACAACGTGGAACAACGTGGGACAACGTGGGACAACGTGGGACACCGTTGGGCATCGGTGGACATCGTGGGACACCGTTGGACACCGTTGGACATCGTTGGACACCGTTGGACACCGTGGGACAACGTGGGACAACGTGGGACAACGTGGGACAACGTGGGACAACGTGGGACAACGTGGGACACCGTTGGACATCGTGGGACACCGTTGGACAACGTGGGACAACGTGGGACAACGTGGGACAACGTGGGACAACGTGGGACACCGTGGGACACCGTGGGACACCGTGGGACACCGTTGGACATCGTTGGACACCGTGGGACAACGTGGGACAACGTGGGACAACGTGGGAAACCATGGAACAACGTGGGACAACGTGGGACAACGTGGGACAACGTGGGACAACGTGGGACAACGTGGGACACCGTTGGACACCGTGGGACACCGTTGGACACCGTTGGACATCGTTGGACACCGTGGGACAACGTGGGACAACGTGGGACAACGTGGGACGACGTGGGACAACGTGGGACAACGTGGGACAACGTGGGACAACGTGGGACATCGTGGAACAACGTGGGACAACGTGGAACATCGTGGGACAACGTGGGACAACGTGGGACAACGTGGGACAACGTGGGACAACGTGGGACACCGTTGGACATCGTTGGACACCGTGGGACAACGTGGGACAACGTGGGACAACGTGGGACATCGTGGGACAACGTGGGACAACGTGGGACAACGTGGGACAACGTGGGACACCGTTGGACAACGTGGGACACCGTTGGACATCGTTGGACACCGTGGGACAACGTGGGACAACGTGGGACAACGTGGGACAACGTGGGACAACGTGGGACAACGTGGGACAACGTGGGACACCGTTGGACACCGTGGGACACCGTTGGACACCGTTGGACATCGTTGGACACCGTTGGACACCGTGGGATAACGTGGGACAACGTGGGACAACGTGGGACGACGTGGGACAACGTGGGACAACGTGGGACATCGTGGAACAACGTGGGACAACGTGGGACAACGTGGGACAACGTGGGACAACGTGGGACAACGTGGGACACCGTGGGACACCGTGGGACACCGTTGGACACCGTGGGACACCGTTGGACAACGTGGGACAACGTGGGACAACGTGGGACAACGTGGGACAACGTGGGACAACGTGGGACAACGTGGGACACCGTTGGACACCGTGGGACACCGTTGGACACCGTTGGACATCGTTGGACATCGTTGGACACCGTGGGACACCGTGGGACAACGTGGGACAACGTGGGAAACCATGGAACAACGTGGGACAACGTGGGACAACGTGGGACAACGTGGGACAACGTGGGACAACGTGGGACAACGTGGGACACCGTTGGACACCGTGGGACACCGTTGGACACCGTTGGACATCGTTGGACACCGTGGGACAACGTGGGACAACGTGGGACAACGTGGGACGACGTGGGACAACGTGGGACAACGTGGGACAACGTGGGACAACGTGGGACATCGTGGAACAACGTGGGACAACGTGGAACATCGTGGGACAACGTGGGACAACGTGGGACAACGTGGGACAACGTGGGACAACGTGGGACACCGTTGGACACCGTTGGACATCGTTGGACACCGTTGGACACCGTGGGACAACGTGGGACAACGTGGGACAACGTGGGACAACGTGGGACAACGTGGGACAACGTGGGACAACGTGGGACACCGTTGGACACCGTGGGACACCGTTGGACAACGTGGGACAACGTGGGACAACGTGGGACAACGTGGGACAACGTGGGACACCGTTGGACACCGTGGGACACCGTTGGACACCGTTGGACACCGTTGGACATCGTTGGACACCGTGGGACAACGTGGGACAACGTGGGACAACGTGGGAAACCATGGAACAACGTGGGACAACGTGGGACAACGTGGGACACCGTTGGACATCGTTGGACAACGTGGGACAACGTGGGACAACGTGGGACACCGTTGGACATCGTTGGACACCGTGGGACAACGTGGGACAACGTGGGACAACGTGGGACACCGTTGGACACCGTTGGACATCGTTGTACATCGTTGGACATCGTGGGACACCGTTGGACATCGTTGGACATCGTTGGACACCGTTGGACATCGTTGGACATCGTTGGACATCGTTGGACACCGTTGGACACCGTTGGACAACGTGGGACACCGTTGGACATCGGTGGACATCGTGGGACACCGTTGGACACCGTTGGACATCGTTGGACACCGTTGGACACCGTGGGACAACGTGGGACAACGTGGGACAACGTGGGACAACGTGGGACACCGTTGGACACCGTTGGACATCGTTGGACATCGTTGGACATCGTGGGACACCGTTGGACATCGTTGGACACCGTTGGACATCGTTGGACACCGTGGGACAACGTGGGACAACGTGGGACAACGTGGGACAACGTGGGACAACGTGGGACAACGTGGGACAACGTGGGACAACGTGGGACAACGTGGGACAACGTGGGACAACGTGGGACAACGTGGGACAACGTGGGACACCGTTGGACAGCGTGGGACACCGTTGGACAACGTGGGACAACGTGGGACAACGTGGGACAACGTGGGACAACGTGGGACACCGTTGGACACCGTGGGACACCGTTGGACACCGTTGGACATCGTTGGACACCGTGGGACAACGTGGGACAACGTGGGACAACGTGGGAAACCATGGAACAACGTGGGACAACGTGGGACAACGTGGGACAACGTGGGACAACGTGGGACAACGTGGGACAACGTGGGACACCGTTGGACAGCGTGGGACACCGTTGGACAACGTGGGACAACGTGGGACAACGTGGGACAACGTGGGACAACGTGGGACACCGTTGGACACCGTGGGACACCGTTGGACACCGTTGGACATCGTTGGACACCGTGGGACAACGTGGGACAACGTGGGACAACGTGGGAAACCATGGAACAACGTGGGACAACGGGGGACAACGTGGGACAACGTGGGACACCGTGGGACACCGTGGGACAACGTGGGACAACGTGGGACAACGTGGAACAACGTGGGACAACGTGGGACAACGTGGGACACCGTTGGGCATCGTTGGACACCGTGGGACAACGTGGGACAACGTGGGACAACGTGGGACAACGTGGGACAACGTGGGACAACGTGGGACAACGTGGGACAACGTGGGACAACGTGGGACAACGTGGGACAACGTGGGACAACGTGGGACACCGTTGGACATCGGTGGACATCGTGGGACACCGTTGGACACCGTTGGACATCGTTGGACACCGTTGGACACCGTGGGACAACGTGGGACAACGTGGGACAACGTGGGACAACGTGGGACAACGTGGGACACCGTTGGACATCGTGGGACACCGTTGGACAACGTGGGACAACGTGGGACAACGTGGGACAACGTGGGACAACGTGGGACACCGTTGGACACCGTGGGACACCGTTGGACACCGTTGGACATCGTTGGACACCGTGGGACAACGTGGGACAACGTGGGACAACGTGGGAAACCATGGAACAACGTGGGAAAACGTGGGACAACGTGGGACAACGTGGGACAACGTGGGACAACGTGGGACAACGTGGGACACCGTTGGACACCGTGGGACACCGTTGGACACCGTTGGACATCGTTGGACACCGTGGGACAACGTGGGACAACGTGGGACAACGTGGGACAACGTGGGACAACGTGGGACAACGTGGGACAACGTGGGACAACGTGGGACATCGTGGAACAACGTGGGACAACGTGGGACAACGTGGGACAACGTGGGACAACGTGGGACACCGTTGGACAACGTGGGACACCGTTGGACATCGTTGGACACCGTGGGACAACGTGGGACAACGTGGGACAACGTGGGACAACGTGGGACAACGTGGGACAACGTGGGACAACGTGGAACATCGTGGGACAACGTGGGACAACGTGGGACAACGTGGGACAACGTGGGACAACGTGGGACACCGTTGGACATCGTTGGACACCGTGGGACAACGTGGGACAACGTGGGACAACGTGGGACATCGTGGGACAACGTGGGACAACGTGGGACAACGTGGGACAACGTGGGACACCGTTGGACAACGTGGGACACCGTTGGACATCGTTGGACACCGTGGGACAACGTGGGACAACGTGGGACAACGTGGGACAACGTGGGACAACGTGGGACAACGTGGGACAAGGTGGGACACCGTTGGACACCGTGGGACACCGTTGGACACCGTTGGACATCGTTGGACACCGTTGGACACCGTGGGACAACGTGGGACAACGTGGGACAACGTGGGACGACGTGGGACAACGTGGGACAACGTGAGACAACGTGGGACAACGTGGGACATCGTGGAACAACGTGGGACAACGTGGGACAACGTGGGACAACGTGGGACAACGTGGGACACCGTTGGACACCGTTGGACATCGTTGGACATCGTTGGACATCGTTGGACACCGTGGGACAACGTGGGACAACGTGGGACAACGTGGGACACCGTTGGACACCGTTGGACATCGTTGGACATCGTTGGACATCGTGGGACACCGTTGGACACCGTGGGACAACGTGGGACAACGTGGGACAACGTGGGACAACGTGGGACAACGTGGGACAACGTGGGACACCGTTGGACACCGTGGGACACCGTTGGACACCGTGGGACACCGTTGGACAACGTGGGACAACGTGGGACAACGTGGGACAACGTGGGACAACGTGGGACACCGTTGGACACCGTGGGACACCGTTGGACACCGTTGGACATCGTTGGACATCGTTGGACATCGTGGGACACCGTTGGACATCGTTGGACATCGTTGGACACCGTTGGACATCGTTGGACACCGTTGGACATCGTTGGACATCGTTGGACATCGTGGGACACCGTTGGACATCGTTGGACATCGTTGGACACCGTTGGGCATCGTTGGACATCGTTGGACATCGTTGGACACCGTTGGACACCGTTGGACACCGTTGGACATCGTTGGACACCGTGGGACAACGTGGGACAACGTGGGACAACGTGGGAAACCATGGAACAACGTGGGACAACGTGGGACAACGTGGGACAACGTGGGACAACGTGGGACACCGTTGGACATCGTTGGACAACGTGGGACAACGTGGGACAACGTGGGACAACGTGGGACAACGTGGGACAACGTGGGACACCGTTGGACACCGTGGGACACCGTTGGACACCGTTGGACATCGTTGGACACCGTGGGACAACGTGGGACAACGTGGGACAACGTGGGACAACGTGGGACAACGTGGGACAACGTGGGACAACGTGGGACAACGTGGGACATCGTGGGACAACGTGGGACAACGTGGGACAACGTGGGACAACGTGGGACAACGTGGGACACCGTTGGACAACGTGGGACACCGTTGGACATCGTTGGACACCGTGGGACAACGTGGGACAACGTGGGACAACGTGGGACACCGTTGGACACCGTTGGACATCGTTGGACATCGTTGGACATCGTGGGACACCGTTGGACATCGTTGGACACCGTTGGACATCGTTGGACACCGAGGGACAACGTGAGACAACGTGGGACAACGTGGGACAACGTGGGACAACGTGGGACAACGTGGGACAACGTGGGACATCGTGGGACAACGTGGGACAACGTGGGACAACGTGGGACAACGTGGGACAACGTGGGACACCGTTGGACATCGTTGGACACCGTGGGACAACGTGGGACAACGTGGGACAACGTGGGACACCGTTGGACACCGTTGGACATCGTTGGACACCGTTGGACACCGTTGGACATCGGTGGACACCGTTGGACACCGTTGGACACCGTTGGACACCGTTGGACATCGGTGGACATCGTGGGACACCGTTGGACACCGTTGGACACCGTGGGACAACGTGGGACAACGTGGGACAACGTGGGACAACGTGGGACAACGTGGGACAACGTAGGACAACGTGGGACAACGTGGGACACCGTTGGACATCGTTGGACAACGTGGGACATCGTGGGACAACGTGGGACAACGTGGGACAACGTGGGACACCGTTGGACACCGTGGGACACCGTTGGACACCGCTGGACACCTTGGGTCACCGTTGGACACCGCTGGACATCGTTGGACACCGTGGGACAACGTGGGACAACGTGGGACAACGTGGGACAACGTGGGACAACGTGGGACAACGTGGGACAACGTGGGACAACGTGGGACAACGTGGGACAACGTGGGACAACGTGGGACAACGTGGGACAACGTGGGACACCGTTGGACATCGTTGGACACCGTGGGACAACGTGGGACAACGTGGGACAACGTGGGACACCGTTGGACACCGTTGGACATCGTTGGACATCGTTGGACATCGTGGGACACCGTTGGACAACGTGGGACCACGTGGGACAACGTGGGACACCGTGGGACACCGTTGGACACCGTTGGACATCGTTGGACACCGTGGGACAACGTGGGACAACGTGGGACACCGTTGGACATCGTTGGACACCGTTGGACACCGTTGGACACCGTTGGACACCGTTGGACACCGTTGGACATCGTTGGACAACGTGGGACAACGTGGGACAACGTGGGACACCGTTGGACACCGTGGGACATCGTTGGACATCGTTGGACATCGTTGGACACCGTTGGACACCGTTGGACACCGTTGGACACCGTTGGACATCGTTGGACAACGTGGGACAACGTGGGACAACGTGGGACACCGTTGGACACCGTGGGACATCGTTGGACACCGTTGGACACCGTTGGACACCGTTGGACACCGTTGGACATCGGTGGACATCGTGGGACACCGTTGGACACCGTTGGACATCGTTGGACACCGTTGGACACCGTGGGACAACGTGGGACAACGTGGGACACCGTTGGACAACGTGGGACACCGTTGGACATCGTTGGACACCGTGGGACAACGTGGGACAACGTGGGACAACGTGGGACACCGTTGGACACCGTTGGACATCGTTGGACATCGTTGGACATCGTGGGACACCGTTGGACATCGTTGGACATCGTTGGACACCGTTGGACATCGTTGGACACCGTTGGACACCGTTGGACATCGGTGGACATCGTGGGACACCGTTGGACACCGTTGGACACCGTGGGACAACGTGGGACAACGTGGGACAACGTGGGACACCGTTGGACATCGTTGGACAACGTGGGACAACGTGGGACAACGTGGGACAACGTGGGACAACGTGGGACAACGTGGGACACCGTGGGACACCGTGGGACACCGTTGGACACCGTTGGACATCGTTGGACACCGTGGGACAACGTGGGACAACGTGGGACAACGTGGGACAACGTGGGACAACGTGGGACAACGTAGGACAACGTGGGACAACGTGGGACACCGTTGGACATCGTTGGACAACGTGGGACATCGTGGGACAACGTGGGACAACGTGGGACAACGTGGGACAACGTGGGACACCGTTGGACACCGTGGGACACCGTTGGACACCGTTGGACACCGTGGGACACCGTTGGACACCGTTGGACATCGTTGGACACCGTTGGACACCGTTGGACACCGTTGGACACCGTGGGACAACGTGTGACAACGTGGGACAACGTGGGACAACGTGGGACAACGTGGGACAACGTGGGTCAACGTGGGACAACGTGGGACAACGTGGGACAACGTGGGACAACGTGGGACAACGTGGGACAACGTGGGACAACGTGGGACACCGTTGGACAACGTGGGACACCGTTGGACAACGTGGGACACCGTTGGACATCGTTGGACACCGTGGGACAACGTGGGACAACGTGGGACAACGTGGGACACCGTTGGACACCGTTGGACATCGTTGGACATCGTTGGACATCGTGGGACACCGTTGGACATCGTTGGACATCGTTGGACACCGTTGGACATCGTTGGACATCGTTGGACATCGTTGGACACCGTAGGACACCGTTGGACACCGTTGGACACCGTTGGACATCGGTGGACATCGTGGGACACCGTTGGACACCGTTGGACATCGTTGGACAACGTGGGACAACGTGGGACAACGTGGGAAACCATGGAACAACGTGGGACAACATGGGACAACGTGGGACAACGTGGGACAACGTGGGACAACGTGCGACAACGTGGGACACCGTTGGACACCGTGGGACACCGTTGGACACCGTTGGACATCGTTGGACACCGTTGGACACCGTGGGACAACGTGGGACAACGTGGGACAACGTGGGACAACGTGGGACAACGTGGGACAACGTGGGACAACGTGGGACATCGTGGGACAACGTGGGACAACGTGGGACAACGTGGGACAACGTGGGACAACGTGGGACATCGTGGGACAACGTGGGACAACGTGGGACAACGTGGGACACCGTTGGACAACGTGGGACAACGTGGGACAACGTGGGACACCGTTGGACATTGTTGGACACCGTGGGACAACGTGGGACAACGTGGGACAACGTGGGACACCGTTGGACACCGTTGGACACCGTTGGACACCGTTGGACATCGGTGGACATCGTGGGACACCGTTGGACACCGTTGGACATCGTTGGACACCGTTGGACACCGTGGGACAACGTGGGACAACGTGGGACAACGTGGGACAACGTGGGACAACGTGGGACAACGTGGGACAACGTGGGACAACGTGGGACAACGTGGGACAACGTGGGACAACGTGGGACATCGTGGGACAACGTGGGACAACGTGGGACAACGTGGGACACCGTTGGACATCGTTGGACACCGTTGGACACCGTGGGACAACGTGGGACAACGTGGGACAACGTGGGACAACGTGGGACAACGTGGGACAACGTGGGACAACGTGGGACAACGTGGGACAACGTGGGACAACGTGGGACAACGTGGGACAACGTGGGACACCGTTGGACACCGTGGGACACCGTTGGACAACGTGGGACAACGTGGGACAACGTGGGACAACGTGGGACAACGTGGGACACCGTTGGACACCGTGGGACACCGTTGGACACCGTTGGACACCGTTGGACATCGTTGGACACCGTGGGACAACGTGGGACAACGTGGGACAACGTGGGAAACCATGGAACAACGTGGGACAACGTGGGACAACGTGGGACACCGTTGGACATCGTTGGACAACGTGGGACAACGTGGGACAACGTGGGACAACGTGGGACAACGTGGGACAACGTGGGACACCGTTGGACACCGTGGGACACCGTTGGACACCGTTGGACATCGCTGGACACCGTGGGACAACGTGGGACAACGTGGGACAACGTGGGACAACGTGGGACAACGTGGGACAACGTGGGACAACGTGGGACAACGTGGGTCACCGTTGGACATCGTTGGACAACGTGGGACAACGTGGGACATCGTTGGACACCGTTGGACACCGTTGGACACCGTTGGACACCGTTGGACATCGGTGGACATCGTGGGACACCGTTGGACACCGTTGGACACCGTGGGACAACGTGGGACAACGTGGGACAACGTGGGACAACGTGGGACAACGTGGGACAACGTGGGACAACGTGGGACATCGTGGGACAACGTGGGACATCGTGGGACAACGTGGGACAACGTGGGACAACGTGGGACAACGTGGGACAACGTGGGACACCGTTGGACAACGTGGGACACCGTTGGACATCGTTGGACACCGTGGGACAACGTGGGACAACGTGGGACAACGTGGGACACCGTTGGACACCGTTGGACATCGTTGGACATCGTTGGACATCGTGGGACACCGTTGGACATCGTTGGACACCGTTGGACATCGTTGGACACCGTGGGACAACGTGGGACAACGTGGGACAACGTGGGACAACGTGGGACAACGTGGGACAGCGTGGGACAACGTGGGACAACGTGGGACAACGTGGGACAACGTGGGACACCGTTGGACAACGTGGGACACCGTTGGACATCGTTGGACACCGTGGGACAACGTGGGACAACGTGGGACAACGTGGGACACCGTTGGACACCGTTGGACATCGTTGGACATCGTGGGACATCGTGGGACAACGTGGGACACCGTGGGACACCGTGGGACAACGTGGGACAACGTGGGACAACGTGGGACAACGTGGGACAACGTGGGACAACGTGGGACACCGTTGGGCATCGTTGGACACCGTGGGACAACGTGGGACAACGTGGGACAACGTGGGACACCGTTGGACATCGTTGGACACCGTGGGACAACGTGGGACAACGTGGGACAACGTGGGAAACCATGGAACAACGTGGGACAACGTGGGACAACGTGGGACAACGTGGGACACCGTTGGACATCGTTGGACAACGTGGGACAACGTGGGACAACGTGGGACAACGTGGGACAACGTGGGACAACGTGGGACATCGTTGGACATCGTTGGACACCGTTGGACATCGTTGGACATCGTTGGACATCGTTGGACACCGTTGGACACCGTGGGACAACGTGGGACACCGTTGGACACCGTGGGACAACGTTGGACAACGTGGGACAACGTGGGAAACCATGGAACAACGTGGGACAACGTGGGACAACGTGGGACAACGTGGGACACCGTTGGACATCGTTGGACAACGTGGGACAACGTGGGACAACGTGGGACAACGTGGGACAACGTGGGACAACGTGGGACAACGTGGGACACCGTTGGACACCGTGGGACAACGTTGGACACCGTTGGACATCGTGGGACAACGTGGGACAACGTGGGACAACGTGGGACAACGTGGGACACCGTTGGACAACGTGGGACACCGTTGGACATCGTTGGACACCGTGGGACAACGTGGGACAACGTGGGACAACGTGGGACACCGTTGGACACCGTTGGACATCGTTGGACATCGTTGGACATCGTGGGACACCGTTGGACATCGTTGGACACCGTTGGACATCGTTGGACACCGTGGGACAACGTGGGACAACGTGGGACAACGTGGGACAACGTGGGACAACGTGGGACAACGTGGGACAACGTGGGACAACGTGGGACAACGTGGGACAACGTGGGACAACGTGGGACAACGTGGGACAACGTGGGACAACGTGGGACACCGTTGGACAGCGTGGGACACCGTTGGACAACGTGGGACAACGTGGGACAACGTGGGACAACGTGGGACAACGTGGGACACCGTTAGACACCGTGGGACACCGTTGGACACCGTTGGACATCGTTGGACACCGTGGGACAACGTGGGACAACGTGGGACAACGTGGGAAACCATGGAACAACGTGGGACAACGTGGGACAACGTGGGACAACGTGGGACACCGTGGGACACCGTGGGACAACGTGGGACAACGTGGGACAACGTGGAACAACGTGGGACAACGTGGGACAACGTGGGACACCGTTGGGCATCGTTGGACACCGTGGGACAACGTGGGACAACGTGGGACAACGTGGGACAACGTGGGACAACGTGGGACAACGTGGGACAACGTGGGACAACGTGGGACAACGTGGGACAACGTGGGACAACGTGGGACACCGTTGGACATCGGTGGACATCGTGGGACACCGTTGGACACCGTTGGACATCGTTGGACACCGTTGGACACCGTGGGACAACGTGGGACAACGTGGGACAACGTGGGACAACGTGGGACAACGTGGGACAACGTGGGACACCGTTGGACATCGTGGGACACCGTTGGACAACGTGGGACAACGTGGGACAACGTGGGACAACGTGGGACAACGTGGGACACCGTTGGACACCGTGGGACACCGTTGGACACCGTTGGACATCGTTGGACACCGTGGGACAACGTGGGACAACGTGGGACAACGTGGGAAACCATGGAACAACGTGGGACAACGTGGGACAACGTGGGACAACGTGGGACAACGTGGGACAACGTGGGACACCGTTGGACACCGTGGGACACCGTTGGACACCGTTGGACATCGTTGGACACCGTGGGACAACGTGGGACAACGTGGGACAACGTGGGACGACGTGGGACAACGTGGGACACCGTTGGACACCGTGGGACACCGTTGGACACCGTTGGACATCGTTGGACACCGTTGGACACCGTGGGATAACGTGGGACAACGTGGGACAACGTGGGACGACGTGGGACAACGTGGGACAACGTGGGACATCGTGGAACAACGTGGGACAACGTGGGACAACGTGGGACAACGTGGGACAACGTGGGACAACGTGGGACACCGTGGGACACCGTTGGACACCGTTGGACATCGTTGGACACCGTGGGACAACGTGGGACACCGTTGGACATCGTTGGACACCGTGGGACAACGTGGGACAACGTGGGACAACGTGGGACATCGTGGGACAACGTGGGACAACGTGGGACAACGTGGGACAACGTGGGACACCGTTGGACAACGTGGGACACCGTTGGACATCGTTGGACACCGTGGGACAACGTGGGACAACGTGGGACAACGTGGGACAACGTGGGACAACGTGGGACAACGTGGGACAACGTGGGACACCGTTGGACACCGTGGGACACCGTTGGACACCGTTGGACATCGTTGGACACCGTTGGACACCGTGGGATAACGTGGGACAACGTGGGACAACGTGGGACGACGTGGGACAACGTGGGACAACGTGGGACATCGTGGAACAACGTGGGACAACGTGGGACAACGTGGGACAACGTGGGACAACGTGGGACAACGTGGGACACCGTGGGACACCGTGGGACACCGTTGGACACCGTGGGACACCGTTGGACAACGTGGGACAACGTGGGACAACGTGGGACAACGTGGGACAACGTGGGACAACGTGGGACAACGTGGGACACCGTTGGACACCGTGGGACACCGTTGGACACCGTTGGACATCGTTGGACATCGTTGGACACCGTGGGACACCGTGGGACAACGTGGGACAACGTGGGAAACCATGGAACAACGTGGGACAACGTGGGACAACGTGGGACAACGTGGGACAACGTGGGACAACGTGGGACAACGTGGGACACCGTTGGACACCGTGGGACACCGTTGGACACCGTTGGACATCGTTGGACACCGTGGGACAACGTGGGACAACGTGGGACAACGTGGGACGACGTGGGACAACGTGGGACAACGTGGGACAACGTGGGACAACGTGGGACATCGTGGAACAACGTGGGACAACGTGGAACATCGTGGGACAACGTGGGACAACGTGGGACAACGTGGGACAACGTGGGACAACGTGGGACACCGTTGGACATCGTTGGACACCGTGGGACAACGTGGGACAACGTGGGACAACGTGGGACATCGTGGGACAACGTGGGACAACGTGGGACAACGTGGGACACCGTGGGACACCGTTGGACAACGTGGGACACCGTTGGACATCGTTGGACACCGTGGGACAACGTGGGACAACGTGGGACAACGTGGGACAACGTGGGACAACGTGGGACAACGTGGGACAACGTGGGACACCGTTGGACACCGTGGGACACCGTTGGACACCGTTGGACATCGTTGGACACCGTTGGACACCGTGGGATAACGTGGGACAACGTGGGACAACGTGGGACGACGTGGGACAACGTGGGACAACGTGGGACAACGTGGGACAACGTGGGACATCGTGGGACAACGTGGGACAACGTGGGACAACGTGGGACAACGTGGGACAACGTGGGACAACGTGGGACACCGTTGGACACCGTGGGACACCGTTGGACACCGTGGGACACCGTTGGACAACGTGGGACAACGTGGGACAACGTGGGACAACGTGGGACACCGTTGGACAACGTGGGACACCGTTGGACATCGTTGGACACCGTGGGACAACGTGGGACAACGTGGGACAACGTGGGACACCGTTGGACACCGTTGGACATCGTTGGACATCGTTGGACATCGTGGGACACCGTTGGACATCGTTGGACACCGTTGGACATCGTTGGACACCGTGGGACAACGTGAGACAACGTGGGACAACGTGGGACAACGTGGGACAACGTGGGACAACGTGGGACAACGTGGGACATCGTGGGACAACGTGGGACAGCGTGGGACAACGTGGGACAACGTGGGACAACGTGGGACACCGTTGGACATCGTTGGACACCATGGGACAACGTGGGACAACGTGGGACAACGTGGGACACCGTTGGACAACGTGGGACAACGTGGGACAACGTGGGTCACCGTTGGACATCGTTGGAAACCGTGGGACAACGTGGGACAACGTGGGACAACGTGGGACATCGTTGGACACCGTTGGACACCGTTGGACACCGTTGGACACCGTTGGACACCGTTGGACATCGTTGGACACCGTTGGACAACGTGGGACAACGTGGGACAACGTGGGACAACGTGGGACAACGTAGGACAACGTGGGACAACGTGGGACACCGTTGGACATCGTTGGACAACGTGGGACATCGTGGGACAACGTAGGACAACGTGGGACAACGTGGGACACCGTTGGACACCGTGGGACACCGTTGGACACCGCTGGACACCTTGGGTCACCGTTGGACACCGCTGGACATCGTTGGACACCGTGGGACAACGTGGGACAACGTGGGACAACGTGGGACAACGTGGGACAACGTGGGACAACGTGGGACAACGTGGGACAACGTGGGACAACGTGGGACAACGTGGGACAACGTGGGACAACGTGGGACACCGTTGGACATCGTTGGACACCGTGGGACAACGTGGGACGACGTGGGACAACGTGGGACACCGTTGGACACCGTTGGACATCGTTGGACATCGTTGGACATCGTGGGACACCGTTGGACAACGTGGGACCACGTGGGACAACGTGGGACACCGTGGGACACCGTTGGACACCGTTGGACATCGTTGGACACCGTGGGACAACGTGGGACAACGTGGGACACCGTTGGACATCGTTGGACACCGTTGGACACCGTTGGACACCGTTGGACACCGTTGGACACCGTGGGACAACGTGGGACAACGTGGGACACCGTTGGACAACGTGGGACAACGTGGAACATCGTGGGACAACGTGGGACAACGTGGGACACCGTTGGACATCGTGGGACACCGTTGGACACCGTTGGACACCGTTGGACATCGTTGGACAACGTGGGACAACGTGGGACAACGTGGGACACCGTTGGACACCGTGGGACATCGTTGGACACCGTTGGACATCGTTGGACACCGTTGGACACCGTTGGACACCGTTGGACACCGTTGGACATCGTTGGACAACGTGGGACAACGTGGGACAACGTGGGACACCGTTGGACACCGTGGGACATCGTTGGACACCGTTGGACACCGTTGGACACCGTTGGACACCGTTGGACATCGGTGGACATCGTGGGACACCGTTGGACACCGTTGGACATCGTTGGACACCGTTGGACACCGTGGGACAACGTGGGACAACGTGGGACACCGTTGGACAACGTGGGACACCGTTGGACATCGTTGGACACCGTGGGACAACGTGGGACAACGTGGGACAACGTGGGACACCGTTGGACACCGTTGGACATCGTTGGACATCGTTGGACATCGTGGGACACCGTTGGACATCGTTGGACATCGTTGGACACCGTTGGACATCGTTGGACACCGTTGGACACCGTTGGACATCGGTGGACATCGTGGGACACCGTTGGACACCGTTGGACACCGTGGGACAACGTGGGACAACGTGGGACAACGTGGGACACCGTTGGACATCGTTGGACAACGTGGGACAACGTGGGACAACGTGGGACAACGTGGGACAACGTGGGACAACGTGGGACACCGTTGGACACCGTGGGACACCGTTGGACACCGTTGGACATCGTTGGACACCGTGGGCAACGTGGGACAACGTGGGACAACGTGGGACAACGTGGGACAACGTGGGACAACGTAGGACAACGTGGGACAACGTGGGACACCGTTGGACATCGTTGGACAACGTGGGACATCGTGGGACAACGTGGGACAACGTGGGACAACGTGGGACAACGTGGGACACCGTTGGACACCGTGGGACACCGTTGGACACCGTTGGACACCGTTGGACACCGTTGGACACCGTTGGACACCGTTGGACATCGTTGGACAACGTGGGACAACGTGGGACAACGTGGGACAACGTGGGACAACGTGGGACATCGTGGGACAACGTGGGACAACGTGGGACAACGTGGGACAACGTGGGACAACGTGGGACACCGTTGGACATCGTTGGACACCGTGGGACAACGTGGGACAACGTGGGACAACGTGGGACACCGTTGGACACCGTTGGACATCGTTGGACACCGTTGGACACCGTTGGACATCGGTGGACACCGTTGGACACCGTTGGACACCGTTGGACACCGTTGGACATCGGTGGACATCGTGGGACACCGTTGGACACCGTTGGACACCGTGGGACAACGTGGGACAACGTGGGACAACGTGGGACAACGTGGGACAACGTGGGACAACGTAGGACAACGTGGGACAACGTGGGACACCGTTGGACATCGTTGGACAACGTGGGACATCGTGGGACAACGTGGGACAACGTGGGACAACGTGGGACACCGTTGGACACCGTGGGACACCGTTGGACACCGCTGGACACCTTGGGTCACCGTTGGACACCGCTGGACATCGTTGGACACCGTGGGACAACGTGGGACAACGTGGGACAACGTGGGACAACGTGGGACAACGTGGGACAACGTGGGACAACGTGGGACAACGTGGGACAACGTGGGACAACGTGGGACAACGTGGGACAACGTGGGACACCGTTGGACATCGTTGGACACCGTGGGACAACGTGGGACAACGTGGGACAACGTGGGACACCGTTGGACACCGTTGGACATCGTTGGACATCGTTGGACATCGTGGGACACCGTTGGACAACGTGGGACCACGTGGGACAACGTGGGACACCGTGGGACACCGTTGGACACCGTTGGACATCGTTGGACACCGTGGGACAACGTGGGACAACGTGGGACACCGTTGGACATCGTTGGACACCGTTGGACACCGTTGGACACCGTTGGACACCGTTGGACATCGTTGGACAACGTGGGACAACGTGGGACAACGTGGGACACCGTTGGACACCGTGGGACATCGTTGGACATCGTTGGACATCGTTGGACACCGTTGGACACCGTTGGACACCGTTGGACACCGTTGGACATCGTTGGACAACGTGGGACAACGTGGGACAACGTGGGACACCGTTGGACACCGTGGGACATCGTTGGACACCGTTTGACACCGTTGGACACCGTTGGACAACGTTGGACATCGGTGGACATCGTGGGACACCGTTGGACACCGTTGGACATCGTTGGACACCGTTGGACACCGTGGGACAACGTGGGACAACGTGGGACACCGTTGGACAACGTGGGACACCGTTGGACATCGTTGGACACCGTGGGACAACGTGGTACAACGTGGGACAACGTGGGACACCGTTGGACACCGTTGGACATCGTTGGACATCGTTGGACATCGTGGGACACCGTTGGACATCGTTGGACATCGTTGGACACCGTTGGACATCGTTGGACACCGTTGGACACCGTTGGACATCGGTGGACATCGTGGGACACCGTTGGACACCGTTGGACACCGTGGGACAACGTGGGACAACGTGGGACAACGTGGGACACCGTTGGACATCGTTGGACAACGTGGGACAACGTGGGACAACGTGGGACAACGTGGGACAACGTGGGACAACGTGGGACACCGTTGGACACCGTGGGACACCGTTGGACACCGTTGGACATCGTTGGACACCGTGGGACAACGTGGGACAACGTGGGACAACGTGGGACAACGTGGGACAACGTGGGACAACGTAGGACAACGTGGGACAACGTGGGACACCGTTGGACATCGTTGGACAACGTGGGACATCGTGGGACAACGTGGGACAACGTGGGACAACGTGGGACAACGTGGGACACCGTTGGACACCGTGGGACACCGTTGGACACCGTTGGACACCGTGGGACACCGTTGGACACCGTTGGACATCGTTGGACACCGTTGGACACCGTTGGACACCGTTGGACACCGTGGGACAACGTGTGACAACGTGGGACAACGTGGGACAACGTGGGACAACGTGGGACAACGTGGGTCAACGTGGGACAACGTGGGACAACGTGGGACAACGTGGGACAACGTGGGACAACGTGGGACAACGTGGGACAACGTGGGACACCGTTGGACAACGTGGGACACCGTTGGACATCGTTGGACACCGTGGGACAACGTGGGACAACGTGGGACAACGTGGGACACCGTTGGACACCGTTGGACATCGTTGGACATCGTTGGACATCGTGGGACACCGTTGGACATCGTTGGACATCGTTGGACACCGTTGGACATCGTTGGACACCGTGGGACAACGTGGGACAACGTGGGACAACGTGGGACACCGTTGGACACCGTTGGACATCGTTGGACAACGTGGGACAACGTGGGACAACGTGGGAAACCATGGAACAACGTGGGACAACATGGGACAACGTGGGACAACGTGGGACAACGTGGGACAACGTGGGACACCGTTGGACATCGTTGGACAACGTGGGACATCGTGGGACAACGTGGGACAACGTGGAACATCGTGGGACAACGTGGGACAACGTGGGACAACGTGGGACAACGTGGGACAACGTGGGACAACGTGGGACAACGTGGGACAACGTGGGACACCGTTGGACATCGTTGGACAACGTGGGACATCGTGGGACAACGTGGGACAACGTGGAACATCGTGGGACAACGTGGGACAACGTGGGACAACGTGGGACAACGTGGGACAACGTGGGACACCGTTGGACATCGTTGGACACCGTGGGACAACGTGGGACAACGTGGGACAACGTGGGACATCGTGGGACAACGTGGGACAACGTGGGACAACGTGGGACAACGTGGGACACCGTTGGACAACGTGGGACACCGTTGGACATCGTTGGACACCGTGGGACAACGTGGGACAACGTGGGACAACGTGGGACAACGTGGGACAACGTGGGACAACGTGGGACACCGTTGGACAACGTGGGACAGCGTTGGACATCGTTGGACACCGTGGGACAACGTGGGACAACGTGGGACAACGTGGGACAACGTGGGACAACGTGGGACAACGTGGGACAACGTGGGACACCGTTGGACACCGTGGGACACCGTTGGACACCGTTGGACATCGTTGGACACCGTTGGACACCGTGGGATAACGTGGGACAACGTGGGACAACGTGGGACGACGTGGGACAACGTGGGACAACGTGGGACATCGTGGAACAACGTGGGACAACGTGGGACAACGTGGGACAACGTGGGACAACGTGGGACAACGTGGGACACCGTTGGACACCGTGGGACACCGTTGGACACCGTGGGACACCGTTGGACAACGTGGGACAACGTGGGACAACGTGGGACAACGTGGGACAACGTGGGACAACGTGGGACAACGTGGGACACCGTTGGACACCGTGGGACACCGTTGGACACCGTTGGACATCGTTGGACATCGTTGGACACCGTGGGACACCGTGGGACAACGTGGGACAACGTGGGAAACCATGGAACAACGTGGGACAACGTGGGACAACGTGGGACAACGTGGGACAACGTGGGACAACGTGGGACAACGTGGGACACCGTTGGACACCGTGGGACACCGTTGGACACCGTTGGACATCGTTGGACACCGTGGGACAACGTGGGACAACGTGGGACAACGTGGGACGACGTGGGACAACGTGGGACAACGTGGGACAACGTGGGACAACGTGGGACATCGTGGAACAACGTGGGACAACGTGGAACATCGTGGGACAACGTGGGACAACGTGGGACAACGTGGGACAACGTGGGACAACGTGGGACACCGTTGGACATCGTTGGACACCGTGGGACAACGTGGGACAACGTGGGACAACGTGGGACATCGTGGGACAACGTGGGACAACGTGGGACAACGTGGGACAACGTGGGACACCGTTGGACAACGTGGGACACCGTTGGACATCGTTGGACACCGTGGGACAACGTGGGACAACGTGGGACAACGTGGGACAACGTGGGACAACGTGGGACAACGTGGGACAACGTGGGACACCGTTGGACACCGTGGGACACCGTTGGACACCGTTGGACATCGTTGGACACCGTTGGACACCGTGGGATAACGTGGGACAACGTGGGACAACGTGGGACAACGTGGGACAACGTGGGACAACGTGGGACAACGTGGGACAACGTGGGACATCGTGGGACAACGTGGGACAACGTGGGACAACGTGGGACAACGTGGGACAACGTGGGACAACGTGGGACACCGTTGGACACCGTGGGACACCGTTGGACACCGTGGGACACCGTTGGACAACGTGGGACAACGTGGGACAACGTGGGACAACGTGGGACACCGTTGGACAACGTGGGACACCGTTGGACATCGTTGGACACCGTGGGACAACGTGGGACAACGTGGGACAACGTGGGACACCGTTGGACACCGTTGGACATCGTTGGACATCGTTGGACATCGTGGGACACCGTTGGACATCGTTGGACACCGTTGGACATCGTTGGACACCGAGGGACAACGTGAGACAACGTGGGACAACGTGGGACAACGTGGGACAACGTGGGACAACGTGGGACAACGTGGGACATCGTGGGACAACGTGGGACAGCGTGGGACAACGTGGGACAACGTGGGACAACGTGGGACACCGTTGGACATCGTTGGACACCATGGGACAACGTGGGACAACGTGGGACAACGTGGGACACCGTTGGACAACGTGGGACAACGTGGGACAACGTGGGTCACCGTTGGACATCGTTGGAAACCGTGGGACAACGTGGGACAACGTGGGACAACGTGGGACATCGTTGGACACCGTTGGACACCGTTGGACACCGTTGGACACCGTTGGACACCGTTGGACATCGTTGGACACCGTTGGACAACGTGGGACAACGTGGGACAACGTGGGACAACGTTGGACAACGTAGGACAACGTGGGACAACGTGGGACACCGTTGGACATCGTTGGACAACGTGGGACATCGTGGGACAACGTAGGACAACGTGGGACAACGTGGGACACCGTTGGACACCGTGGGACACCGTTGGACACCGCTGGACACCTTGGGTCACCGTTGGACACCGCTGGACATCGTTGGACACCGTGGGACAACGTGGGACAACGTGGGACACCGTTGGACACCGTGGGACATCGTTGGACACCGTTGGACACCGTTGGACACCGTTGGACACCGTTGG
Organism: Bombus terrestris; assembly: GCF_910591885.1. Lineage (NCBI taxonomy): Eukaryota > Metazoa > Arthropoda > Insecta > Hymenoptera > Apidae > Bombus > Bombus terrestris. The sequence continues at coordinate 644,828 of NW_025963574.1, read as the reverse complement.
ACATCGGTGGACATCGTGGGACACCGTTGGACACCGTTGGACAACGTGGGACAACGTGGGTCACCGTTGGACATCGTTGGAAACCGTGGGACAACGTGGGACAACGTGGGACAACGTGGGACATCGTTGGACACCGTTGGACACCGTTGGACACCGTTGGACACCGTTGGACACCGTGGGACAACGTGGGACAACGTGGGACAACGTGGGACAACGTGGGACAACGTGGGACAACGTGGGACAACGTGGGACAACGTGGGACAACGTGGGACACCGTTGGACATCGTTGGACACCGTGGGACAACGTGGGACGACGTGGGACAACGTGGGACACCGTTGGACACCGTTGGACATCGTTGGACATCGTTGGACATCGTGGGACACCGTTGGACAACGTGGGACCACGTGGGACAACGTGGGACACCGTGGGACACCGTTGGACACCGTTGGACATCGTTGGACACCGTGGGACATCGTTGGACAACGTGGGACAACGTGGGACAACGTGGGACACCGTTGGACACCGTGGGACATCGTTGGACATCGTTGGACATCGTTGGACACCGTTGGACACCGTTGGACACCGTTGGACACCGTTGGACATCGTTGGACAACGTGGGACAACGTGGGACAACGTGGGACACCGTTGGACACCGTGGGACATCGTTGGACACCGTTGGACACCGTTGGACACCGTTGGACACCGTTGGACATCGGTGGACATCGTGGGACACCGTTGGACACCGTTGGACATCGTTGGACACCGTTGGACACCGTGGGACAACGTGGGACAACGTGGGACACCGTTGGACAACGTGGGACACCGTTGGACATCGTTGGACACCGTGGGACAACGTGGGACAACGTGGGACAACGTGGGACACCGTTGGACACCGTTGGACATCGTTGGACATCGTTGGACATCGTGGGACACCGTTGGACATCGTTGGACATCGTTGGACACCGTTGGACATCGTTGGACACCGTTGGACACCGTTGGACATCGGTGGACATCGTGGGACACCGTTGGACACCGTTGGACACCGTGGGACAACGTGGGACAACGTGGGACAACGTGGGACACCGTTGGACATCGTTGGACAACGTGGGACAACGTGGGACAACGTGGGACAACGTGGGACAACGTGGGACAACGTGGGACACCGTTGGACACCGTGGGACACCGTTGGACACCGTTGGACATCGTTGGACACCGTGGGCAACGTGGGACAACGTGGGACAACGTGGGACAACGTGGGACAACGTGGGACAACGTAGGACAACGTGGGACAACGTGGGACACCGTTGGACATCGTTGGACAACGTGGGACATCGTGGGACAACGTGGGACAACGTGGGACAACGTGGGACAACGTGGGACACCGTTGGACACCGTGGGACACCGTTGGACACCGTTGGACACCGTTGGACACCGTTGGACACCGTTGGACACCGTTGGACATCGTTGGACAACGTGGGACAACGTGGGACAACGTGGGACAACGTGGGACAACGTGGGACATCGTGGGACAACGTGGGACAACGTGGGACAACGTGGGACAACGTGGGACAACGTGGGACACCGTTGGACATCGTTGGACACCGTGGGACAACGTGGGACAACGTGGGACAACGTGGGACACCGTTGGACACCGTTGGACATCGTTGGACACCGTTGGACACCGTTGGACATCGGTGGACACCGTTGGACACCGTTGGACACCGTTGGACACCGTTGGACATCGGTGGACATCGTGGGACACCGTTGGACACCGTTGGACACCGTGGGACAACGTGGGACAACGTGGGACAACGTGGGACAACGTGGGACAACGTGGGACAACGTAGGACAACGTGGGACAACGTGGGACACCGTTGGACATCGTTGGACAACGTGGGACATCGTGGGACAACGTGGGACAACGTGGGACAACGTGGGACACCGTTGGACACCGTGGGACACCGTTGGACACCGCTGGACACCTTGGGTCACCGTTGGACACCGCTGGACATCGTTGGACACCGTGGGACAACGTGGGACAACGTGGGACAACGTGGGACAACGTGGGACAACGTGGGACAACGTGGGACAACGTGGGACAACGTGGGACAACGTGGGACAACGTGGGACAACGTGGGACAACGTGGGACACCGTTGGACATCGTTGGACACCGTGGGACAACGTGGGACAACGTGGGACAACGTGGGACAACGTGGGACAACGTGGGACAACGTGGGACAACGTGGGACAACGTGGGACACCGTTGGACAACGTGGGACAACGTGGGACAACGTGGGACAACGTGGGACACCGTTGGACATCGTTGGACACCGTGGGACAACGTGGGACAACGTGGGACAACGTGGGACACCGTTGGACACCGTTGGACATCGTTGGACATCGTTGGACATCGTGGGACACCGTTGGACAACGTGGGACCACGTGGGACAACGTGGGACACCGTGGGACACCGTTGGACACCGTTGGACATCGTTGGACACCGTGGGACAACGTGGGACAACGTGGGACACCGTTGGACATCGTTGGACACCGTTGGACACCGTTGGACACCGTTGGACACCGTTGGACATCGTTGGACAACGTGGGACAACGTGGGACAACGTGGGACACCGTTGGACACCGTGGGACATCGTTGGACATCGTTGGACATCGTTGGACACCGTTGGACACCGTTGGACACCGTTGGACACCGTTGGACATCGTTGGACAACGTGGGACAACGTGGGACAACGTGGGACACCGTTGGACACCGTGGGACATCGTTGGACACCGTTGGACACCGTTGGACACCGTTGGACACCGTTGGACATCGTTGGACATCGTGGGACACCGTTGGACACCGTTGGACATCGTTGGACACCGTTGGACACCGTGGGACAACGTGGGACAACGTGGGACACCGTTGGACAACGTGGGACACCGTTGGACATCGTTGGACACCGTGGGACAACGTGGTACAACGTGGGACAACGTGGGACACCGTTGGACACCGTTGGACATCGTTGGACATCGTTGGACATCGTGGGACACCGTTGGACATCGTTGGACATCGTTGGACACCGTTGGACATCGTTGGACACCGTTGGACACCGTTGGACATCGGTGGACATCGTGGGACACCGTTGGACACCGTTGGACACCGTGGGACAACGTGGGACAACGTGGGACAACGTGGGACACCGTTGGACATCGTTGGACAACGTGGGACAACGTGGGACAACGTGGGACAACGTGGGACAACGTGGGACAACGTGGGACACCGTTGGACACCGTGGGACACCGTTGGACACCGTTGGACATCGTTGGACACCGTGGGACAACGTGGGACAACGTGGGACAACGTGGGACAACGTGGGACAACGTGGGACAACGTAGGACAACGTGGGACAACGTGGGACACCGTTGGACATCGTTGGACAACGTGGGACATCGTGGGACAACGTGGGACAACGTGGGACAACGTGGGACAACGTGGGACACCGTTGGACACCGTGGGACACCGTTGGACACCGTTGGACACCGTGGGACACCGTTGGACACCGTTGGACATCGTTGGACACCGTTGGACACCGTTGGACACCGTTGGACACCGTGGGACAACGTGTGACAACGTGGGACAACGTGGGACAACGTGGGACAACGTGGGACAACGTGGGTCAACGTGGGACAACGTGGGACAACGTGGGACAACGTGGGACAACGTGGGACAACGTGGGACAACGTGGGACAACGTGGGACACCGTTGGACAACGTGGGACACCGTTGGACATCGTTGGACACCGTGGGACAACGTGGGACAACGTGGGACAACGTGGGACACCGTTGGACACCGTTGGACATCGTTGGACATCGTTGGACATCGTGGGACACCGTTGGACATCGTTGGACATCGTTGGACACCGTTGGACATCGTTGGACACCGTGGGACAACGTGGGACAACGTGGGACAACGTGGGACACCGTTGGACACCGTTGGACATCGTTGGACAACGTGGGACAACGTGGGACAACGTGGGAAACCATGGAACAACGTGGGACAACATGGGACAACGTGGGACAACGTGGGACAACGTGGGACAACGTGCGACAACGTGGGACACCGTTGGACACCGTGGGACACCGTTGGACACCGTTGGACATCGTTGGACACCGTTGGACACCGTGGGACAACGTGGGACAACGTGGGACAACGTGGGACAACGTGGGACAACGTGGGACAACGTGGGACAACGTGGGACAACGTGGGACACCGTTGGACACCGTGGGACACCGTTGGACACCGTTGGACATCGTTGGACACCGTTGGACACCGTGGGATAACGTGGGACAACGTGGGACAACGTGGGACGACGTGGGACAACGTGGGACAACGTGGGACATCGTGGAACAACGTGGGACAACGTGGGACAACGTGGGACAACGTGGGACAACGTGGGACAACGTGGGACACCGTTGGACACCGTGGGACACCGTTGGACACCGTGGGACACCGTTGGACAACTTGGGACAACGTGGGACAACGTGGGACAACGTGGGACAACGTGGGACAACGTGGGACAACGTGGGACACCGTTGGACACCGTGGGACACCGTTGGACACCGTTGGACATCGTTGGACATCGTTGGACAACGTGGGACACCGTGGGACAACGTGGGACAACGTGGGAAACCATGGAACAACGTGGGACAACGTGGGACAACGTGGGACAACGTGGGACAACGTGGGACAACGTGGGACAACGTGGGACACCGTTGGACACCGTGGGACACCGTTGGACACCGTTGGACATCGTTGGACACCGTGGGACAACGTGGGACAACGTGGGACAACGTGGGACGACGTGGGACAACGTGGGACAACGTGGGACAACGTGGGACAACGTGGGACATCGTGGAACAACGTGGGACAACGTGGAACATCGTGGGACAACGTGGGACAACGTGGGACAACGTGGGACAACGTGGGACAACGTGGGACAACGTGGGACAACGTGGGACACCGTTGGACACCGTGGGACACCGTTGGACACCGTTGGACATCGTTGGACACCGTTGGACACCGTGGGATAACGTGGGACAACGTGGGACAACGTGGGACGACGTGGGACAACGTGGGACAACGTGGGACAACGTGGGACAACGTGGGACAACGTGGGACACCGTTGGACAACGTGGGACAACGTGGGACAACGTGGGACAACGTGGGACAACGTGGGACAACGTAGGACAACGTGGGACAACGTGGGACACCGTTGGACATCGTTGGACAACGTGGGACATCGTGGGACAACGTGGGACAACGTGGGACAACGTGGGACAACGTGGGACACCGTTGGACACCGTGGGACACCGTTGGACACCGTTGGACACCGTGGGACACCGTTGGACACCGTTGGACATCGTTGGACACCGTTGGACACCGTTGGACATCGTTGGACACCGAGGGACAACGTGAGACAACGTGGGACAACGTGGGACAACGTGGGACAACGTGGGACAACGTGGGACAACGTGGGACATCGTGGGACAACGTGGGACAACGTGGGACAACGTGGGACAACGTGGGACAACGTGGGACACCGTTGGACATCGTTGGACACCGTGGGACAACGTGGGACAACGTGGGACAACGTGGGACACCGTTGGACACCGTTGGACATCGTTGGACACCGTTGGACACCGTTGGACATCGGTGGACACCGTTGGACACCGTTGGACACCGTTGGACACCGTTGGACATCGGTGGACATCGTGGGACACCGTTGGACACCGTTGGACACCGTGGGACAACGTGGGACAACGTGGGACATCGTTGGACAACGTGGGACAACGTGGGACACCGTTGGACATCGTTGGACAACGTGGGACATCGTGGGACAACGTAGGACAACGTGGGACAACGTGGGACACCGTTGGACACCGTGGGACACCGTTGGACACCGCTGGACACCTTGGGTCACCGTTGGACACCGCTGGACATCGTTGGACACCGTGGGACAACGTGGGACAACGTGGGACAACGTGGGACAACGTGGGACAACGTGGGACAACGTGGGACAACGTGGGACAACGTGGGACAACGTGGGACACCGTGGGACAACGTGGGACAACGTGGGACACCGTTGGACATCGTTGGACACCGTGGGACAACGTGGGACGACGTGGGACAACGTGGGACACCGTTGGACACCGTTGGACATCGTTGGACATCGTTGGACATCGTGGGACACCGTTGGACAACGTGGGACCACGTGGGACAACGTGGGACACCGTGGGACACCGTTGGACACCGTTGGACATCGTTGGACACCGTGGGACAACGTGGGACAACGTGGGACACCGTTGGACATCGTTGGACACCGTTGGACACCGTTGGACACCGTTGGACACCGTTGGACACCGTGGGACAACGTGGGACAACGTGGGACACCGTTGGACAACGTGGGACAACGTGGAACATCGTGGGACAACGTGGGACAACGTGGGACACCGTTGGACATCGTGGGACACCGTTGGACACCGTTGGACACCGTTGGACATCGTTGGACAACGTGGGACAACGTGGGACAACGTGGGACACCGTTGGACACCGTGGGACATCGTTGGACATCGTTGGACATCGTTGGACACCGTTGGACACCGTTGGACACCGTTGGACACCGTTGGACATCGTTGGACAAGGTGGGACAACGTGGGACAACGTGGGACACCGTTGGACACCGTGGGACATCGTTGGACACCGTTGGACACCGTTGGACACCGTTGGACACCGTTGGACATCGGTGGACATCGTGGGACACCGTTGGACACCGTTGGACATCGTTGGACACCGTTGGACACCGTGGGACAACGTGGGACAACGTGGGACACCGTTGGACAACGTGGGACACCGTTGGACATCGTTGGACACCGTGGGACAACGTGGGACAACGTGGGACAACGTGGGACACCGTTGGACACCGTTGGACATCGTTGGACATCGTTGGACATCGTGGGACACCGTTGGACATCGTTGGACATCGTTGGACACCGTTGGACATCGTTGGACACCGTTGGACACCGTTGGACATCGGTGGACATCGTGGGACACCGTTGGACACCGTTGGACACCGTGGGACAACGTGGGACAACGTGGGACAACGTGGGACACCGTTGGACATCGTTGGACAACGTGGGACAACGTGGGACAACGTGGGACAACGTGGGACAACGTGGGACAACGTGGGACACCGTTGGACACCGTGGGACACCGTTGGACACCGTTGGACATCGTTGGACACCGTGGGCAACGTGGGACAACGTGGGACAACGTGGGACAACGTGGGACAACGTGGGACAACGTAGGACAACGTGGGACAACGTGGGACACCGTTGGACATCGTTGGACAACGTGGGACATCGTGGGACAACGTGGGACAACGTGGGACAACGTGGGACAACGTGGGACACCGTTGGACACCGTGGGACACCGTTGGACACCGTTGGACACCGTGGGACACCGTTGGACACCGTTGGACATCGTTGGACACCGTTGGACACCGTTGGACATCGTTGGACACCGAGGGACAACGTGAGACAACGTGGGACAACGTGGGACAACGTGGGACAACGTGGGACACCGTTGGACATCGTTGGACACCGTGGGACAACGTGGGACAACGTGGGACAACGTGGGACACCGTTGGACACCGTTGGACATCGTTGGACACCGTTGGACACCGTTGGACATCGGTGGACACCGTTGGACACCGTTGGACACCGTTGGACACCGTTGGACATCGGTGGACATCGTGGGACACCGTTGGACACCGTTGGACACCGTGGGACAACGTGGGACAACGTGGGACAACGTGGGACAACGTGGGACAACGTGGGACAACGTAGGACAACGTGGGACAACGTGGGACACCGTTGGACATCGTTGGACAACGTGGGACATCGTGGGACAACGTGGGACAACGTGGGACAACGTGGGACACCGTTGGACACCGTGGGACACCGTTGGACACCGCTGGACACCTTGGGTCACCGTTGGACACCGCTGGACATCGTTGGACACCGTGGGACAACGTGGGACAACGTGGGACAACGTGGGACAACGTGGGACAACGTGGGACAACGTGGGACAACGTGGGACACCGTTGGACATCGTTGGACAACGTGGGACAACGTGGGACAACGTGGGACACCGTTGGACACCGTGGGACATCGTTGGACATCGTTGGACATCGTTGGACACCGTTGGACACCGTTGGACACCGTTGGACACCGTTGGACATCGTTGGACAACGTGGGACAACGTGGGACAACGTGGGACACCGTTGGACACCGTGGGACATCGTTGGACACCGTTGGACACCGTTGGACACCGTTGGACACCGTTGGACATCGGTGGACATCGTGGGACACCGTTGGACACCGTTGGACATCGTTGGACACCGTTGGACACCGTGGGACAACGTGGGACAACGTGGGACACCGTTGGACAACGTGGGACACCGTTGGACATCGTTGGACACCGTGGGACAACGTGGTACAACGTGGGACAACGTGGGACACCGTTGGACACCGTTGGACATCGTTGGACATCGTTGGACATCGTGGGACACCGTTGGACATCGTTGGACATCGTTGGACACCGTTGGACATCGTTGGACACCGTTGGACACCGTTGGACATCGGTGGACATCGTGGGACACCGTTGGACACCGTTGGACACCGTGGGACAACGTGGGACAACGTGGGACAACGTGGGACACCGTTGGACATCGTTGGACAACGTGGGACAACGTGGGACAACGTGGGACAACGTGGGACAACGTGGGACAACGTGGGACACCGTTGGACACCGTGGGACACCGTTGGACACCGTTGGACATCGTTGGACACCGTGGGACAACGTGGGACAACGTGGGACAACGTGGGACAACGTGGGACAACGTGGGACAACGTAGGACAACGTGGGACAACGTGGGACACCGTTGGACATCGTTGGACAACGTGGGACATCGTGGGACAACGTGGGACAACGTGGGACAACGTGGGACAACGTGGGACACCGTTGGACACCGTGGGACACCGTTGGACACCGTTGGACACCGTGGGACACCGTTGGACACCGTTGGACATCGTTGGACACCGTTGGACACCGTTGGACACCGTTGGACACCGTGGGACAACGTGTGACAACGTGGGACAACGTGGGACAACGTGGGACAACGTGGGACAACGTGGGTCAACGTGGGACAACGTGGGACAACGTGGGACAACGTGGGACAACGTGGGACAACGTGGGACAACGTGGGACAACGTGGGACACCGTTGGACAACGTGGGACACCGTTGGACATCGTTGGACACCGTGGGACAACGTGGGACAACGTGGGACAACGTGGGACACCGTTGGACACCGTTGGACATCGTTGGACATCGTTGGACATCGTGGGACACCGTTGGACACCGTGGGACAACGTGGGACAACGTGGGACAACGTGGGACAACGTGGGACAACGTGGGACAACGTGGGACAACGTGGGACATCGTGGGACACCGTTGGACAACGTGGGACAACGTGGGACAACGTGGGACACCGTTGGACATTGTTGGACACCGTGGGACAACGTGGGACAACGTGGGACAACGTGGGACACCGTTGGACACCGTTGGACACCGTTGGACACCGTTGGACATCGGTGGACATCGTGGGACACCGTTGGACACCGTTGGACATCGTTGGACACCGTTGGACACCGTGGGACAACGTGGGACAACGTGGGACAACGTGGGACAACGTGGGACAACGTGGGACAACGTGGGACAACGTGGGACAACGTGGGACAACGTGGGACAACGTGGGACAACGTGGGACATCGTGGGACAACGTGGGACAACGTGGGACAACGTGGGACACCGTTGGACATCGTTGGACACCGTTGGACACCGTGGGACAACGTGGGACAACGTGGGACAACGTGGGACAACGTGGGACAACGTGGGACAACGTGGGACAACGTGGGACAACGTGGGACAACGTGGGACAACGTGGGACAACGTGGGACAACGTGGGACACCGTTGGACACCGTGGGACACCGTTGGACAACGTGGGACAACGTGGGACAACGTGGGACAACGTGGGACAACGTGGGACACCGTTGGACACCGTGGGACACCGTTGGACACCGTTGGACACCGTTGGACATCGTTGGACACCGTGGGACAACGTGGGACAACGTGGGACAACGTGGGAAACCATGGAACAACGTGGGACAACGTGGGACAACGTGGGACACCGTTGGACATCGTTGGACAACGTGGGACAGCGTGGGACAACGTGGGACAACGTGGGACAACGTGGGACAACGTGGGACACCGTTGGACACCGTGGGACACCGTTGGACACCGTTGGACATCGTTGGACACCGTGGGACAACGTGGGACAACGTGGGACAACGTGGGACAACGTGGGACAACGTGGGACAACGTGGGACAACGTGGGACAACGTGGGTTACCGTTGGACATCGTTGGACACCGTGGGACAACGTGGGACATCGTTGGACACCGTTGGACACCGTTGGACACCGTTGGACACCGTTGGACATCGGTGGACATCGTGGGACACCGTTGGACACCGTTGGACACCGTGGGACAACGTGGGACAACGTGGGACAACGTGGGACAACGTGGGACAACGTGGGACATCGTGGGACAACGTGGGACATCGTGGGACAACGTGGGACAACGTGGGACAACGTGGGACAACGTGGGACAACGTGGGACACCGTTGGACAACGTGGGACACCGTTGGACATCGTTGGACACCGTGGGACAACGTGGGACAACGTGGGACAACGTGGGACACCGTTGGACACCGTTGGACATCGTTGGACATCGTTGGACATCGTGGGACACCGTTGGACATCGTTGGACACCGTTGGACATCGTTGGACACCGTGGGACAACGTGGGACAACGTGGGACAACGTGGGACAACGTGGGACAACGTGGGACAGCGTGGGACAACGTGGGACAACGTGGGACAACGTGGGACAACGTGGGACACCGTTGGACAACGTGGGACACCGTTGGACATCGTTGGACACCGTGGGACAACGTGGGACAACGTGGGACAACGTGGGACACCGTTGGACACCGTTGGACATCGTTGGACATCGTTGGACATCGTGGGACAACGTGGGACACCGTGGGACACCGTGGGACAACGTGGGACAACGTGGGACAACGTGGGACAACGTGGGACAACGTGGGACAACGTGGGACACCGTTGGGCATCGTTGGACACCGTGGGACAACGTGGGACAACGTGGGACAACGTGGGACACCGTTGGACATCGTTGGACACCGTGGGACAACGTGGGACAACGTGGGACAACGTGGGAAACCATGGAACAACGTGGGACAACGTGGGACAACGTGGGACAACGTGGGACACCGTTGGACATCGTTGGACAACGTGGGACAACGTGGGACAACGTGGGACAACGTGGGACAACGTGGGACAACGTGGGACATCGTTGGACATCGTTGGACACCGTTGGACATCGTTGGACATCGTTGGACATCGTTGGACACCGTTGGACACCGTGGGACAACGTGGGACATCGTTGGACACCGTGGGACAACGTGGGACAACGTGGGACAACGTGGGAAACCATGGAACAACGTGGGACAACGTGGGACAACGTGGGACAACGTGGGACACCGTTGGACATCGTTGGACACCGTGGGACAACGTGGGACAACGTGGGACAACGTGGGACAACGTGGGACAACGTGGGACAACGTGGGACACCGTTGGACACCGTGGGACAACGTTGGACACCGTTGGACATCGTTGGACACCGTGGGACAACGTGGGACAACGTGGGACAACGTGGGACACCGTTGGACAACGTGGGACACCGTTGGACAACGTGGGACACCGTGGGACAACGTGGGACAACGTGGGACAACGTGGGACACCGTTGGACACCGTTGGACATCGTTGGACATCGTTGGACATCGTGGGACACCGTTGGACATCGTTGGACACCGTTGGACATCGTTGGACACCGTGGGACAACGTGGGACAACGTGGGACAACGTGGGACAACGTGGGACAACGTGGGACAACGTGGGACAACGTGGGACAACGTGGGACAACGTGGGACAACGTGGGACAACGTGGGACATCGGTGGACATCGTGGGACACCGTTGGACACCGTTGGACATCGTTGGACACCGTTGGACACCGTGGGACAACGTGGGACAACGTGGGACAACGTGGGACAACGTGGGACAACGTGGGACAACGTGGGACAACGTGGGACAACGTGGGACACCGTGGGACAACGTGGGACAACGTGGGACAACGTGGGACAACGTGGGACATCGTGGGACAACGTGGGACAACGTGGGACAACGTGGGACAACGTTGGACACCGTGGGACAACGTGGGACACCGTGGGACACCGTGGGACACCGTTGGACACCGTTGGACATCGTGGGACAACGTGGGACAACGTGGGACAACGTGGGACAACGTGGGACACCGTTGGACATCGGTGGACATCGTGGGACACCGTTGGACACCGTTGGACATCGTTGGACACCGTTGGACACCGTGGGACACCGTTGGACATCGTTGGACACCGTTGGACACCGTTGGACATCGTTGGACATCGTTGGACATCGTTGGACACCGTTGGACATCGTTGGACATCGTTGGACATCGTTGGACATCGTTGGACATCGTTGGACACCGTTGGACACCGTGGGACAACGTGGGACAACGTGGGACAACGTGGGACAACGTGGGACAACGTGGGACAACGTGGGACACCGTTGGACAGCGTGGGACACCGTTGGACAACGTGGGACAACGTGGGACAACGTGGGACAACGTGGGACAACGTGGGACACCGTTGGACACCGTGGGACACCGTTGGACACCGTTGGACATCGTTGGACACCGTGGGACAACGTGGGACAACGTGGGACAACGTGGGAAACCATGGAACAACGTGGGACAACGTGGGACAACGTGGGACAACGTGGGACACCGTGGGACACCGTGGGACAACGTGGGACAACGTGGGACAACGTGGAACAACGTGGGACAACGTGGGACAACGTGGGACACCGTTGGGCATCGTTGGACACCGTGGGACAACGTGGGACAACGTGGGACAACGTGGGACAACGTGGGACAACGTGGGACAACGTGGGACAACGTGGGACAACGTGGGACAACGTGGGACAACGTGGGACAACGTGGGACACCGTTGGACATCGGTGGACATCGTGGGACACCGTTGGACACCGTTGGACATCGTTGGACACCGTTGGACACCGTGGGACAACGTGGGACAACGTGGGACAACGTGGGACAACGTGGGACAACGTGGGACACCGTTGGACATCGTTGGACACCGTGGGACAACGTGGGACAACGTGGGACAACGTGGGACATCGTGGGACAACGTGGGACAACGTGGGACAACGTGGGACAACGTGGGACACCGTTGGACAACGTGGGACACCGTTGGACATCGTTGGACACCGTGGGACAACGTGGGACAACGTGGGACAACGTGGGACAACGTGGGACAACGTGGGACAACGTGGGACAACGTGGGACACCGTTGGACACCGTGGGACACCGTTGGACACCGTTGGACATCGTTGGACACCGTTGGACACCGTGGGATAACGTGGGACAACGTGGGACAACGTGGGACAACGTGGGACAACGTGGGACAACGTGGGACAACGTGGGACAACGTGGGACATCGTGGAACAACGTGGGACAACGTGGGACAACGTGGGACAACGTGGGACAACGTGGGACAACGTGGGACACCGTTGGACACCGTGGGACACCGTTGGACACCGTGGGACACCGTTGGACAACGTGGGACAACGTGGGACAACGTGGGACAACGTGGGACACCGTTGGACAACGTGGGACACCGTTGGACATCGTTGGACACCGTGGGACAACGTGGGACAACGTGGGACAACGTGGGACACCGTTGGACACCGTTGGACATCGTTGGACATCGTTGGACATCGTGGGACACCGTTGGACATCGTTGGACACCGTTGGACATCGTTGGACACCGAGGGACAACGTGAGACAACGTGGGACAACGTGGGACAACGTGGCACAACGTGGGACAACGTGGGACAACGTGGGACATCGTGGGACAACGTGGGACAACGTGGGACAACGTGGGACAACGTGGGACAACGTGGGACACCGTTGGACATCGTTGGACACCATGGGACAACGTGGGACAACGTGGGACAACGTGGGACACCGTTGGACAACGTGGGACAACGTGGGACAACGTGGGTCACCGTTGGACATCGTTGGAAACCGTGGGACAACGTGGGACAACGTGGGACAACGTGGGACATCGTTGGACACCGTTGGACACCGTTGGACACCGTTGGACACCGTTGGACACCGTTGGACATCGTTGGACACCGTTGGACAACGTGGGACAACGTGGGACAACGTGGGACAACGTGGGACAACGTAGGACCACGTGGGACAACGTGGGACACCGTTGGACATCGTTGGACAACGTGGGACATCGTGGGACAACGTAGGACAACGTGGGACAACGTGGGACACCGTTGGACACCGTGGGACACCGTTGGACACCGCTGGACACCTTGGGTCACCGTTGGACACCGCTGGACATCGTTGGACACCGTGGGACAACGTGGGACAACGTGGGACAACGTGGGACAACGTGGGACAACGTGGGACAACGTGGGACAACGTGGGACAACGTGGGACAACGTGGGACAACGTGGGACAACGTGGGACAACGTGGGACACCGTTGGACATCGTTGGACACCGTGGGACAACGTGGGACGACGTGGGACAACGTGGGACACCGTTGGACACCGTTGGACATCGTTGGACATCGTTGGACAACGTGGGACAACGTGGAACATCGTGGGACAACGTGGGACAACGTGGGACACCGTTGGACATCGTGGGACACCGTTGGACACCGTTGGACACCGTTGGACATCGTTGGACAACGTGGGACAACGTGGGACAACGTGGGACACCGTTGGACACCGTGGGACATCGTTGGACATCGTTGGACATCGTTGGACACCGTTGGACACCGTTGGACACCGTTGGACACCGTTGGACATCGTTGGACAACGTGGGACAACGTGGGACAACGTGGGACACCGTTGGACACCGTGGGACATCGTTGGACACCGTTGGACACCGTTGGACACCGTTGGACACCGTTGGACATCGGTGGACATCGTGGGACACCGTTGGACACCGTTGGACATCGTTGGACACCGTTGGACACCGTGGGACAACGTGGGACAACGTGGGACACCGTTGGACAACGTGGGACACCGTTGGACATCGTTGGACACCGTGGGACAACGTGGGACAACGTGGGACAACGTGGGACACCGTTGGACACCGTTGGACATCGTTGGACATCGTTGGACATCGTGGGACACCGTTGGACATCGTTGGACATCGTTGGACACCGTTGGACATCGTTGGACACCGTTGGACACCGTTGGACATCGGTGGACATCGTGGGACACCGTTGGACACCGTTGGACACCGTGGGACAACGTGGGACAACGTGGGACAACGTGGGACACCGTTGGACATCGTTGGACAACGTGGGACAACGTGGGACAACGTGGGACAACGTGGGACAACGTGGGACAACGTGGGACACCGTTGGACACCGTGGGACACCGTGGGACACCGTTGGACACCGTTGGACATCGTTGGACACCGTGGGACAACGTGGGACAACGTGGGACAACGTGGGACAACGTGGGACAACGTGGGACAACGTGGGACAACGTGGGACACCGTTGGACATCGTTGGACAACGTGGGACATCGTGGGACAACGTGGGACAACGTGGGACAACGTGGGACAACGTGGGACACCGTTGGACACCGTGGGACACCGTTGGACACCGTTGGACACCGTGGGACACCGTTGGACACCGTTGGACATCGTTGGACACCGTTGGACACCGTTGGACACCGTTGGACACCGTGGGACAACGTGTGACAACGTGGGACAACGTGGGACAACGTGGGACAACGTGGGACAACGTGGGACAACGTGGGACAACGTGGGACAACGTGGGACAACGTGGGACAACGTGGGACAACGTGGGACAACGTGGGACAACGTGGGACACCGTTGGACAACGTGGGACACCGTTGGACATCGTTGGACACCGTGGGACAACGTGGGACAACGTGGGACAACGTGGGACACCGTTGGACACCGTTGGACATCGTTGGACATCGTTGGACATCGTGGGACACCGTTGGACATCGTTGGACATCGTTGGACACCGTTGGACATCGTTGGACACCGTTGGACACCGTTGGACATCGGTGGACATCGTGGGACACCGTTGGACACCGTTGGACACCGTGGGACAACGTGGGACAACGTGGGACAACGTGGGACACCGTTGGACATCGTTGGACAACGTGGGACAACGTGGGACAACGTGGGACAACGTGGGACAACGTGGGACAACGTGGGACACCGTTGGACACCGTGGGACACCGTGGGACACCGTTGGACACCGTTGGACATCGTTGGACACCGTGGGACAACGTGGGACAACGTGGGACAACGTGGGACAACGTGGGACAACGTGGGACAACGTGGGACAACGTGGGACACCGTTGGACATCGTTGGACAACGTGGGACATCGTGGGACAACGTGGGACAACGTGGGACAACGTGGGACACCGTTGGACACCGTGGGACACCGTTGGACACCGTTGGACACCGTGGGACACCGTTGGACACCGTTGGACATCGTTGGACACCGTTGGACACCGTTGGACACCGTTGGACACCGTGGGACAACGTGTGACAACGTGGGACAACGTGGGACAACGTGGGACAACGTGGGACAACGTGGGACAACGTGGGACAACGTGGGACAACGTGGGACAACGTGGGACAACGTGGGACAACGTGGGACAACGTGGGACAACGTGGGACACCGTTGGACAACGTGGGACACCGTTGGACATCGTTGGACACCGTGGGACAACGTGGGACAACGTGGGACAACGTGGGACACCGTTGGACACCGTTGGACATCGTTGGACATCGTTGGACATCGTGGGACACCGTTGGACATCGTTGGACATCGTTGGACACCGTTGGACATCGTTGGACATCGTTGGACATCGTTGGACACCGTAGGACACCGTTGGACACCGTTGGACATCGGTGGACATCGTGGGACACCGTTGGACACCGTTGGACATCGTTGGACACCGTTGGACACCGTGGGACAACGTGGGACAACGTGGGACAACGTGGGACAACGTGGGACAACGTGGGACACCGTTGGACACCGTGGGACACCGTTGGACATCGTTGGACACCGTGGGACAACGTGGGACAACGTGGGACAACGTGGGAAACCATGGAACAACGTGGGACAACGTGGGACAACGTGGCACAACGTGGGACAACGTGGGACAACATGGGACAACGTGGGACACCGTTGGACACCGTGGGACACCGTTGGACACCGTTGGACATCGTTGGACACCGTGGGACAACGTGGGACAACGTGGGACAACGTGGGACAACGTGGGACAACGTGGGACACCGTTGGACACCGTGGGACACCGTTGGACACCGTTGGACATCGTTGGACACCGTTGGACATCGTTGGACACCGTGGGACAACGTGGGACAACGTGGGACAACGTGGGACAACGTGGGACAACGTGGGACAACGTGGGACAACGTGGGACAACGTGGAACATCGTGGGACAACGTGGGACAACGTGGGACAACGTGGGACAACGTGGGACAACGTGGGACACCGTTGGACACCGTTGGACACCGTTGGACACCGTTGGACACCGTTGGACATCGGTGGACATCGTGGGACACCGTTGGACATCGGTGGACATCGTGGGACACCGTTGGACACCGTTGGACATCGTTGGACACCGTTGGACACCGTGGGACAACGTGGGACAACGTGGGACAACGTGGGACAACGTGGGACAACGTGGGACAACGTGGGACACCGTTGGACACCGTGGGACACCGTTGGACATCGTTGGACACCGTGGGACAACGTGGGACAACGTGGGACAACGTGGGAAACCATGGAACAACGTGGGACAACGTGGGACAACGTGGGACAACGTGGGACAACGTGGGACAACGTGGGACAACGTGGGACACCGTTGGACACCGTGGGACACCGTTGGACACCGTTGGACATCGTTGGACACCGTGGGACAACGTGGGACAACGTGGGACAACGTGGGACAACGTGGGACAACGTGGGACACCGTTGGACACCGTGGGACACCGTTGGACACCGTTGGACATCGTTGGACACCGTTGGACATCGTTGGACACCGTGGGACAACGTGGGACAACGTGGGACAACGTGGGACAACGTGGGACAACGTGGGACAACGTGGGACAACGTGGGACAACGTGGAACATCGTGGGACAACGTGGGACAACGTGGGACAACGTGGGACAACGTGGGACAACGTGGGACACCGTTGGACATCGTTGGACACCGTGGGACAACGTGGGACAACGTGGGACAACGTGGGACAACGTGGGACATCGTGGGACAACGTGGGACAACGTGGGACAACGTGGGACAACGCGGGACACCGTTGGACAACGTGGGACACCGTTGGACATCGTTGGACACCGTGGGACAACGTGGGACAACGTGGGACAACGTGGGACACCGTTGGACACCGTTGGACATCGTTGGACATCGTTGGACATCGTGGGACACCGTTGGACACCGTGGGACACCGTTGGACAACGTGGGACAACGTGGGACAACGTGGGACAACGTGGGACAACGTGGGACAACGTGGGACATCGTTGGACATCGTTGGACAACGTGGGACACCGTTGGACACCGTGGGACAACGTGGGACAACGTGGGACAACGTGGGACAACGTGGGACAACGTGGGACAACGTGGGACACCGTTGGACACCGTGGGACACCGTTGGACACCGTGGGACACCGTTGGACATCGTTGGACATCGTTGGACATCGTTGGACACCGTTGGACACCGTTGGACATCGTTGGACATCGTTGGACACCGTGGGACAACGTGGGACATCGTGGGAAACCATGGAACAACGTGGGACACCGTGGGACACCGTTGGACACCGTGGGACACCGTTGGACACCGTTGGACATCGTTGGACACCGTGGGACAACGTGGGACAACGTGGGACATCGTGGGACAACGTGGGACAACGTGGGACACCGTTGGACATCGTTGGACAACGTGGGACATCGTGGGACAACGTGGGACAACGTGGGATAACGTGGGACAACGTGGGACACCGTTGGACACCGTGGGACACCGTTGGACATCGTTGGACACCGTGGGACAACGTGGGACAACGTGGGACCACGTGGGACAACGTGGGACAACGTGGGACAACGTGGGACACCGTTGGACACCGTGGGACATCGTTGGACACCGTTGGACACCGTTGGACACCGTTGGACACCGTTGGACATCGGTGGACATCGTGGGACACCGTTGGACACCGTTGGAAATCGTTGGACACCGTTGGACACCGTGGGACAACGTGGGACAACGTGGGACACCGTTGGACAACGTGGGACACCGTTGGACATCGTTGGACACCGTGGGACAACGTGGGACAACGTGGGACAACGTGGGACAACGTGGGACAACGTGGGACACCGTTGGACACCGTTGGACATCGTTGGACATCGTTGGACATCGTGGGACACCGTTGGACATCGTTGGACATCGTTGGACACCGTTGGACATCGTTGGACACCGTTGGACATCGTTGGACATCGTTGGACATCGTGGGACACCGTTGGACATCGTTGGACATCGTTGGACACCGTTGGACATCGTTGGACATCGTTGGACATCGTTGGACACCGTTGGACACCGTTGGACATCGTTGGACATCGTTGGACACCGTGGGACAACGTGGGACAACGTGGGACATCGTGGGAAACCATGGAACAACGTGGGACAACGTGGGACAACGTGGGACAACGTGGGACAACGTGGGACACCGTTGGACATCGTTGGACATCGTTGGACATCGTTGGACATCGTGGGACAACGTGGGACACCGTTGGACACCGTGGGACACCGTTGGACACCGTTGGACATCGTTGGACACCGTGGGACAACGTGGGACAACGTGGGACAACGTGGGAAACCATGGAACAACGTGGGACAACGTGGGACAACGTGGGACAACGTGGGACAACGTGGGACAACGTGGGACAACGTGGGTCACCGTTGGACATCGTTGGACACCGTGGGACAACGTGGGACAACGTGGGACAACGTGGGACAACGTGGGACAACGTGGGACATCGTTGGACACCGTTGGACACCGTTGGACACCGTTGGACACCGTTGGACATCGGTGGACATCGTGGGACACCGTTGGACACCGTTGGACACCGTGGGACATCGTTGGACATCGTTGGACATCGTGGGACACCGTTGGACATCGTTGGACACCGTTGGACATCGTTGGACACCGTGGGACAACGTGAGACAACGTGGGACAACGTGGGACAACGTGGGACAACGTGGGACAACGTGGGACAACGTGGGACAACGTGGGACATCGTGGGACAACGTGGGACAACGTGGGACAACGTGGGACAACGTGGGACAACGTGGGACAACGTGGGACAACGTGGGACAACGTGGGACAACGTGGGACAACGTGGGACAACGTGGGTCACCGTTGGACATCGTTGGACACCGTGGGACAACGTGGGACAACGTGGGACAACGTGGGACATCGTTGGACACCGTTGGACACCGTTGGACACCGTTGGACACCGTTGGACATCGGTGGACATCGTGGGACACCGTTGGACACCGTTGGACACCGTGGGACAACGTGGGACAACGTGGGACAACGTGGGACAACGTGGGACAACGTGGGACAACGTAGGACAACGTGGGACAACGTGGGACACCGTTGGACATCGTTGGACAACGTGGGACATCGTGGGACAACGTGGGACAACGTGGGACAACGTGGGACACCGTTGGACACCGTGGGACACCGTTGGACACCGTTGGACACCTTGGGTCACCGTTGGACACCGCTGGACATCGTTGGACACCGTGGGACAACGTGGGACAACGTGGGACAACGTGGGACAACGTGGGACAACGTGGGACAACGTGGGACAACGTGGGACAACGTGGGACAACGTGGGACAACGTGGGACAACGTGGGACAACGTGGGACACCGTTGGACATCGTTGGACACCGTGGGACAACGTGGGACAACGTGGGACAACGTGGGACACCGTTGGACACCGTTGGACATCGTTGGACATCGTTGGACATCGTGGGACACCGTTGGACACCGTTGGACACCGTGGGACACCGTTGGACACCGTTGGACATCGTTGGACACCGTTGGACACCGTTGGACACCGTTGGACACCGTGGGACAACGTGGGACAACGTGGGACAACGTGGGACAACGTGGGACAACGTGGGACAACGTGGGACAACGTGGGACAACGTGGGACAACGTGGGACAACGTGGGACAACGTGGGACAACGTGGGACAACGTGGGACAACGTGGGACAACGTGGGACAACGTGGGACAACGTGGGACACCGTTGGACACCGTGGGACAACGTGGGACAACGTGGGACAACGTGGGACAACGTGGAACAACGTGGGACAACGTAGGACAACGTGGGACAACGTGGGACAACGTGGGACAACGTGGGACAACGTGGGACAACGTGGGACAACGTGGGACAACGTGGGACAACGTGGGACACCGTGGGACAACGTGGGACAACGTGGGACAACGTGGGACAACGTGGGACAACGTGGGACAACGTGGGACAACGTGGGACAACGTGGGACTACGTGGGACAACGTCGGACAACGTGGGACATCGTGGGACAACGTGGGACAACGTGGGACAACGTGGGACACCGTTGGACAACGTGGGACACCGTTGGACATCGTTGGACACCGTGGGACAACGTGGGACAACGTGGGACCACGTGGGACAACGTTGGACAACGTGGGACAACGTGGGACAACGTGGGACAACGTGGGACAACGTGGGACAACGTGGGACAACGTGGGACAACGTGGGACAACGTGGGACAACGTGGGACAACGTGGGACAACGTGGGACAACGTGGGACATCGTGGGACAACGTGGGACAACGTGGGACAACGTGGGACACCGTTGGACATCGTTGGACACCGTTGGACACCGTGGGACAACGTGGGACAACGTGGGACAACGTGGGACAACGTGCGACAACGTGGGACAACGTGGGACAACCTGGGACAACGTGGGACAACGTGGGACAACGTGGGACACCGTTGGACATCGTTGGACACCGTGGGACAACGTGGGACAACGTGGGACATCGTTGGACACCGTTGGACACCGTTGGACACCGTTGGACACCGTGGGACACCGTTGGACACCGCTGGACATCGTTGGACACCGTGGGACAACGTGGGACAACGTGGGACAACGTGGGACACCGTTGGACACCGTGGGACATCGTTGGACACCGTTGGACACCGTTGGACACCGTTGGACACCGTTGGACATCGGTGGACATCGTGGGACACCGTTGGACACCGTTGGACATCGTTGGACACCGTTGGACACCGTGGGACAACGTGGGACAACGTGGGACACCGTTGGACAACGTGGGACACCGTTGGACATCGTTGGACACCGTGGGACAACGTGGGACAACGTGGGACAACGTGGGACACCGTTGGACACCGTTGGACATCGTTGGACATCGTTGGACATCGTGGGACACCGTTGGACATCGTGGGACATCGTTGGACACCGTTGGACATCGTTGGACACCGTTGGACACCGTTGGACATCGGTGGACATCGTGGGACACCGTTGGACACCGTTGGACACCGTGGGACAACGTGGGACAACGTGGGACAACGTGGGACACCGTTGGACATCGTTGGACAACGTGGGACAACGTGGGACAACGTGGGACAACGTGGGACAACGTGGGACAACGTGGGACACCGTTGGACACCGTGGGACACCGTTGGACACCGTTGGACATCGTTGGACACCGTGGGACAACGTGGGACAACGTGGGACAACGTGGGACAACGTGGGACAACGTGGGACAACGTGGGACAACGTGGGACAACGTGGGACATCGTGGGACAACGTGGGACAACGTGGGACAACGTGGGACACCGTTGGACATCGTTGGACACCGTTGGACACCGTGGGACAACGTGGGACAACGTGGGACAACGTGGGACAACGTGCGACAACGTGGGACAACGTGGGACAACCTGGGACAACGTGGGACAACGTGGGACAACGTGGGACACCGTTGGACATCGTTGGACACCGTGGGACAACGTGGGACAACGTGGGACATCGTTGGACACCGTTGGACACCGTTGGACACCGTTGGACACCGTTGGACATCGGTGGACATCGTGGGACACCGTTGGACACCGTTGGACACCGTGGGACAACGTGGGACAACGTGGGACATCGTGGGACAACGTGGGACAACGTGGGACAACGTGGGACACCGTTGGACACCGATGGACACCGTGGGACACCGTGGGACACCGTTGGACACCGCTGGACATCGTTGGACACCGTGGGACAACGTGGGACAACGTGGGACAACGTGGGACACCGTTGGACACCGTGGGACATCGTTGGACACCGTTGGACACCGTTGGACACCGTTGGACACCGTTGGACATCGGTGGACATCGTGGGACACCGTTGGACACCGTTGGACATCGTTGGACACCGTTGGACACCGTGGGACAACGTGGGACAACGTGGGACACCGTTGGACAACGTGGGACACCGTTGGACATCGTTGGACACCGTGGGACAACGTGGGACAACGTGGGACAACGTGGGACACCGTTGGACACCGTTGGACATCGTTGGACATCGTTGGACATCGTGGGACACCGTTGGACATCGTTGGACATCGTTGGACACCGTTGGACATCGTTGGACACCGTTGGACACCGTTGGACATCGGTGGACATCGTGGGACACCGTTGGACACCGTTGGACACCGTGGGACAACGTGGGACAACGTGGGACAACGTGGGACACCGTTGGACATCGTTGGACAACGTGGGACAACGTGGGACAACGTGGGACAACGTGGGACAACGTGGGACAACGTGGGACACCGTTGGACACCGTGGGACACCGTTGGACACCGTTGGACATCGTTGGACACCGTGGGACAACGTGGGACAACGTGGGACAACGTGGGACAACGTGGGACAACGTGGGACATCGTGGGACACCGTTGGACACCGTTGGACACCGTGGGACATCGTTGGACATCGTTGGACATCGTGGGACACCGTTGGACATCGTTGGACACCGTTGGACATCGTTGGACACCGTGGGACAACGTGAGACAACGTGGGACAACGTGGGACAACGTGGGACAACGTGGGACAACGTGGGACAACGTGGGACAACGTGGGACATCGTGGGACAACGTGGGACAACGTGGGACAACGTGGGACAACGTGGGACAACGTGGGACAACGTGGGACAACGTGGGACAACGTGGGACAACGTGGGACAACGTGGGACAACGTGGGTCACCGTTGGACATCGTTGGACACCGTGGGACAACGTGGGACAACGTGGGACAACGTGGGACATCGTTGGACACCGTTGGACACCGTTGGACACCGTTGGACACCGTTGGACATCGGTGGACATCGTGGGACACCGTTGGACACCGTTGGACACCGTGGGACAACGTGGGACAACGTGGGACAACGTGGGACAACGTGGGACAACGTGGGACAACGTAGGACAACGTGGGACAACGTGGGACACCGTTGGACATCGTTGGACAACGTGGGACATCGTGGGACAACGTGGGACAACGTGGGACAACGTGGGACACCGTGGGACACCGTGGGACACCGTTGGACACCGTTGGACACCTTGGGTCACCGTTGGACACCGCTGGACATCGTTGGACACCGTGGGACAACGTGGGACAACGTGGGACAACGTGGGACAACGTGGGACAACGTGGGACAACGTGGGACAACGTGGGACAACGTGGGACAACGTGGGACAACGTGGGACAACGTGGGACAACGTGGGACAACGTGGGACACCGTTGGACATCGTTGGACACCGTGGGACAACGTGGGACAACGTGGGACAACGTGGGACACCGTTGGACACCGTTGGACATCGTTGGACATCGTTGGACATCGTGGGACACCGTTGGACACCGTTGGACACCGTGGGACACCGTTGGACACCGTTGGACATCGTTGGACACCGTTGGACACCGTTGGACACCGTTGGACACCGTGGGACAACGTGGGACAACGTGGGACAACGTGGGACAACGTGGGACAACGTGGGACAACGTGGGACAACGTGGGACAACGTGGGACAACGTGGGACAACGTGGGACAACGTGGGACAACGTGGGACAACGTGGGACAACGTGGGACAACGTGGGACAACGTGGGACAACGTGGGACAACGTGGGACACCGTTGGACACCGTGGGACAACGTGGGACAACGTGGGACAACGTGGGACAACGTGGAACAACGTGGGACAACGTAGGACAACGTGGGACAACGTGGGACAACGTGGGACAACGTGGGACAACGTGGGACAACGTGGGACAACGTGGGACAACGTGGGACAACGTGGGACACCGTGGGACACCGTTGGACACCGTGGGACACCGTTGGACACCGTTGGACATCGTTGGACACCGTGGGACAACGTGGGACAACGTGGGACATCGTGGGACAACGTGGGACAACGTGGGACACCGTTGGACATCGTTGGACAACGTGGGACATCGTGGGACAACGTGGGACAACGTGGGATAACGTGGGACAACGTGGGACACCGTTGGACACCGTGGGACACCGTTGGACATCGTTGGACACCGTGGGACAACGTGGGACAACGTGGGACCACGTGGGACAACGTGGGACAACGTGGGACAACGTGGGACAACGTGGGACAACGTGGGACACCGTTGGACATCGTTGAACATCGTGGGACAACGTGGGACAACGTGGGACACCGTTGGACACCGTGGGACACCGTTGGACACCGTTGGACATCGTTGAACACCGTGGGACAACGTGGGACAACGTGGGACAACGTGGGACAACGTGGGACAACGTGGGACAACGTGGGACAACGTGGGACAACGTGGGACTACGTGGGACAACGTCGGACAACGTGGGACATCGTGGGACAACGTGGGACAACGTGGGACAACGTGGGACAACGTGGGACACCGTTGGACAACGTGGGACACCGTTGGACATCGTTGGACACCGTGGGACAACGTGGGACAACGTGGGACCACGTGGGACAACGTTGGACAACGTGGGACAACGTGGGACAACGTGGGACAACGTGGGACAACGTGGGACAACGTGGGACATCGTGGGACAACGTGGGACATCGTGGGACACCGTTGGACATCGTTGGACATCGTTGGACACCGTTGGACATCGTTGGACATCGTTGGACATCGTTGGACACCGTTGGACACCGTTGGACACCGTTGGACATCGGTGGACATCGTGGGACACCGTTGGACACCGTTGGACATCGTTGGACACCGTTGGACACCGTGGGACAACGTGGGACAACGTGGGACAACGTGGGACAACGTGGGACAACGTGGGACACCGTTGGACACCGATGGACACCGTGGGACACCGTGGGACACCGTTGGACACCGCTGGACATCGTTGGACACCGTGGGACAACGTGGGACAACGTGGGACAACGTGGGACACCGTTGGACACCGTGGGACATCGTTGGACACCGTTGGACACCGTTGGACATCGGTGGACATCGTGGGACACCGTTGGACACCGTTGGACATCGTTGGACACCGTTGGACACCGTGGGACAACGTGGGACAACGTGGGACACCGTTGGACAACGTGGGACACCGTTGGACATCGTTGGACACCGTGGGACAACGTGGGACAACGTGGGACAACGTGGGACACCGTTGGACACCGTTGGACATCGTTGGACATCGTTGGACATCGTGGGACACCGTTGGACATCGTTGGACATCGTTGGACACCGTTGGACATCGTTGGACACCGTTGGACACCGTTGGACATCGGTGGACATCGTGGGACACCGTTGGACACCGTTGGACACCGTGGGACAACGTGGGACAACGTGGGACAACGTGGGACACCGTTGGACATCGTTGGACAACGTGGGACAACGTGGGACAACGTGGGACAACGTGGGACAACGTGGGACAACGTGGGACACCGTTGGACACCGTGGGACACCGTTGGACACCGTTGGACATCGTTGGACACCGTGGGACAACGTGGGACAACGTGGGACAACGTGGGACAACGTGGGACAACGTGGGACAACGTAGGACAACGTGGGACAACGTGGGACACCGTTGGACATCGTTGGACAACGTGGGACATCGTGGGACAACGTGGGACAACGTGGGACAACGTGGGACAACGTGGGACACCGTTGGACACCGTGGGACACCGTTGGACACCGTTGGACACCGTGGGACACCGTTGGACACCGTTGGACATCGTTGGACACCGTTGGACACCGTTGGACACCGTTGGACACCGTGGGACAACGTGTGACAACGTGGGACAACGTGGGACAACGTGGGACAACGTGGGACAACGTGGGACAACGTGGGACAACGTGGGACAACGTGGGACAACGTGGGACAACGTGGGACAACGTGGGACAACGTGGGACAACGTGGGACACCGCTGGACAACGTGGGACACCGTTGGACATCGTTGGACACCGTGGGACAACGTGGGACAACGTGGGACAACGTGGGACACCGTTGGACACCGTTGGACATCGTTGGACATCGTTGGACATCGTGGGACACCGTTGGACATCGTTGGACATCGTTGGACACCGTTGGACATCGTTGGACATCGTTGGACATCGTTGGACACCGTAGGACACCGTTGGACACCGTTGAACACCGTTGGACATCGGTGGACATCGTGGGACACCGCTGGACAACGTGGGACACCGTTGGACATCGTTGGACACCGTGGGACAACGTGGGACAACGTGGGACAACGTGGGACACCGTTGGACACCGTTGGACATCGTTGGACATCGTTGGACATCGTGGGACACCGTTGGACATCGTTGGACATCGTTGGACACCGTTGGACATCGTTGGACATCGTTGGACATCGTTGGACACCGTAGGACACCGTTGGACACCGTTGGACACCGTTGGACATCGGTGGACATCGTGGGACACCGTTGGACACCGTTGGACATCGTTGGACACCGTTGGACACCGTGGGACAACGTGGGACAACGTGGGACAACGTGGGACAACGTGGGACAACGTGGGACAACGTGGGACAACGTGGGACACCGTTGGACAGCGTGGGACACCGTTGGACAACGTGGGACAACGTGGGACAACGTGGGACAACGTGGGACAACGTGGGACAACGTGGGACAACGTGGGACACCGTTGGGCATCGTTGGACACCGTGGGACAACGTGGGACAACGTGGGACAACGTGGGACAACGTGGGACAACGTGGGACAACGTGGGACAACGTGGGACAACGTGGGACAACGTGGGACACCGTTGGACATCGGTGGACATCGTGGGACACCGTTGGACACCGTTGGACATCGTTGGACACCGTTGGACACCGTGGGACAACGTGGGACAACGTGGGACAACGTGGGACAACGTGGGACAACGTGGGACAACGTGGGACACCGTTGGACACCGTGGGACACCGTTGGACATCGTTGGACACCGTGGGACAACGTGGGACAACGTGGGACAACGTGGGAAACCATGGAACAACGTGGGACAACGTGGGACACCGTTGGACACCGTTGGACATCGGTGGACATCGTGGGACACCGTTGGACACCGTTGGACATCGTTGGACACCGTTGGACAACGTGGGACAACGTGGGACACCGTTGGACACCGTGGGACACCGTTGGACACCGTTGGACATCGTTGGACACCGTGGGACAACGTGGGACAACGTGGGACAACGTGGGACAACGTGGGACAACGTGGGACACCGTTGGACACCGTGGGACACCGTTGGACACCGTTGGACATCGTTGGACACCGTTGGACATCGTTGGACACCGTGGGACAACGTGGGACAACGTGGGACAACGTGGGACAACGTGGGACAACGTGGGACAACGTGGGACAACGTGGGACAACGTGGAACATCGTGGGACAACGTGGGACACCGTTGGACATCGTTGGACACCGTGGGACAACGTGGGACAACGTGGGACAACGTGGGACAACGTGGGACATCGTGGGACAACGTGGGACAACGTGGGACAACGTGGGACAACGCGGGACACCGTTGGACAACGTGGGACACCGTTGGACATCGTTGGACACCGTGGGACAACGTGGGACAACGTGGGACAACGTGGGACACCGTTGGACACCGTTGGACATCGTTGGACATCGTTGGACATCGTGGGACACCGTTGGACACCGTGGGACACCGTTGGACAACGTGGGACAACGTGGGACAACGTGGGACAACGTGGGACAACGTGGGACAACGTGGGACAACGTGGGACATCGTTGGACATCGTTGGACAACGTGGGACACCGTTGGACATCGGTGGACATCGTGGGACACCGTTGGACACCGTTGGACATCGTTGGACACCGTTGGACACCGTGGGACAACGTGGGACAACGTGGGACACCGTTGGACAACGTGGGACACCGTTGGACATCGTTGGACACCGTGGGACAACGTGGGACAACGTGGGACAACGTGGGACACCGTTGGACACCGTTGGACATCGTTGGACATCGTTGGACATCGTGGGACACCGTTGGACATCGTTGGACATCGTTGGACACCGTTGGACACCGTTGGACACCGTTGGACATCGTTGGACATCGTTGGACATCGTGGGACACCGTTGGACATCGTTGGACATCGTTGGACACCGTTGGACACCATTGGACATCGTTGGACATCGTTGGACACCGTGGGACAACGTGGGACAACGTGGGACATCGTGGGAAACCATGGAACAACGTGGGACAACGTGGGACAACGTGGGACAACGTGGGACACCGTTGGACATCGTTGGACACCGTTGGACATCGTTGGACATCGTTGGAAATCGTTGGACACCGTTGGACACCGTTGGACACCGTTGGACACCGTTGGACATCGTTGGACAACGTGGGACAACGTGGGACAACGTGGGACACCGTTGGACACCGTGGGACATCGTTGGACACCGTTGGACACCGTTGGACACCGTTGGACACCGTTGGACATCGGTGGACATCGTGGGACACCGTTGGACACCGTTGGACATCGTTGGACACCGTTGGACACCGTGGGACAACGTGGGACAACGTGGGACACCGTTGGACAACGTGGGACACCGTTGGACATCGTTGGACACCGTGGGACAACGTGGGACAACGTGGGACAACGTGGGACACCGTTGGACACCGTTGGACATCGTTGGACATCGTTGGACATCGTGGGACACCGTTGGACATCGTTGGACATCGTTGGACACCGTTGGACACCGTTGGACACCGTTGGACATCGTTGGACATCGTTGGACATCGTGGGACACCGTTGGACATCGTTGGACATCGTTGGACACCGTTGGACATCGTTGGACATCGTTGGACATCGTTGGACACCGTTGGACACCGTTGGACATCGTTGGACATCGTTGGACACCGTGGGACAACGTGGGACAACGTGGGACATCGTGGGAAACCATGGAACAACGTGGGACAACGTGGGACAACGTGGGACAACGTGGGACAACGTGGGACACCGTTGGACATCGTTGGACAACGTGGGACAACGTGGGACAACGTGGGACAACGTGGGACAACGTGGGACAACGTGGGACACCGTTGGACACCGTGGGACACCGTTGGACACCGTTGGACATCGTTGGACACCGTGGGACAACGTGGGACAACGTGGGACAACGTGGGACAACGTGGGACAACGTGGGACAACGTGGGACAACGTGGGACAACGTGGGACATCGTAGGACAACTTGGGACAACGTGGGACAACGTGGGACAACGTGGGACAACGTGGGACACCGTTGGACAACGTGGGACACCGTTGGACATCGTTGGACACCGTGGGACAACGTGGGACAACGTGGGACAACGTGGGACACCGTTGGACACCGTTGGACATCGTTGGACATCGTTGGACATCGTGGGACACCGTTGGACATCGTTGGACACCGTTGGACATCGTTGGACACCGTGGGACAACGTGAGACAACGTGGGACAACGTGGGACAACGTGGGACAACGTGGGACAACGTGGGACAACGTGGGACAACGTGGGACACCGTTGGAAACCGTGGGACAACGTGGGACAACGTGGGACAACGTGGGACAACGTGGGACAACGTGGGACAACGTAGGACAACGTGGGACAACGTGGGACACCGTTGGACATCGTTGGACAACGTGGGACATCGTGGGACAACGTGGGACAACGTGGGACAACGTGGGACACCGTTGGACACCGTGGGACACCGTTGGACACCGTTGGACACCTTGGGTCACCGTTGGACACCGCTGGACATCGTTGGACACCGTGGGACAACGTGGGACAACGTGGGACAACGTGGGACAACGTGGGACAACGTGGGACAACGTGGGACAACGTGGGACAACGTGGGACAACGTGGGACAACGTGGGACAACGTGGGACAACGTGGGACACCGTTGGACATCGTTGGACACCGTGGGACAACGTGGGACAACGTGGGACAACGTGGGACACCGTTGGACACCGTTGGACATCGTTGGACATCGTTGGACATCGTGGTACACCGTTGGACACCGTTGGATACCGTGGGACACCGTTGGACACCGTTGGACATCGTTGGACACCGTTGGACACCGTTGGACACCGTTGGACACCGTGGGACAACGTGGGACAACGTGGGACAACGTGGGACAACGTGGGACACCGTTGGACACCGTGGGACAACGTGGGACAACGTGGGACAACGTGGGACAACGTGGAACAACGTGGGACAACGTAGGACAACGTGGGACAACGTGGGACAACGTGGGACAACGTGGGACAACGTGGGACAACGTGGGACAACGTGGGACAACGTGGGACAACGTGGGACACCGTGGGACACCGTTGGACACCGAGGGACACCGTTGGACACCGTTGGACATCGTTGGACACCGTGGGACAACGTGGGACAACGTGGGACATCGTGGGACAACGTGGGACAACGTGGGACACCGTTGGACATCGTTGGACAACGTGGGACATCGTGGGACAACGTGGGACAACGTGGGATAACGTGGGACAACGTGGGACAACGTGGGACAACGTGGGACAACGTGGGACAACGTGGGACAACGTGGGACACCGTTGGACATCGTTGGACACCGTGGGACAACGTGGGACAACGTGGGACAACGTGGGACACCGTTGGACACCGTTGGACACCGTTGGACACCGTTGGACATCGTTGGACACCGTGGGACAACGTGGGACAACGTGGGACAACGTGGGAAACCATGGAACAACGTGGGACAACGTGGGACACCGTTGGACATCGTTGAACACCGTGGGACAACGTGGGACAACGTGGGACACCGTTGGACACCGTGGGACACCGTTGGACACCGTTGGACATCGTTGAACACCGTGGGACAACGTGGGACAACGTGGGACAACGTGGGACAACGTGGGACAACGTGGGACAACGTGGGACAACGTGGGACAACGTGGGACAACGTGGGACAACGTGGGACAACGTGGGACATCGTGGGACAACGTGGGACAACGTGGGACAACGTGGGACAACGTGGGACACCGTTGGACAACGTGGGACACCGTTGGACATCGTTGGACACCGTGGGACAACGTGGGACAACGTGGGACCACGTGGGACAACGTTGGACAACGTGGGACAACGTGGGACAACGTGGGACAACGTGGGACAACGTGGGACAACGTGGGACATCGTGGGACAACGTGGGACATCGTGGGACACCGTTGGACATCGTTGGACATCGTGGGACACCGTTGGACATCGTTGGACATCGTTGGACATCGTGGGACAACGTGGGACAACGTGGGACAACGTGGGACACCGTTGGACACCGTTGGACACCGTGGGACACCGTGGGACACCGTTGGACACCGCTGGACATCGTTGGACACCGTGGGACAACGTGGGACAACGTGGAACAACGTGGGACAACGTGGGACAACGTGGGACAACGTGGGACAACGTGGGACAACGTGCGACAACGTGGGACAACGTGGGACAACGTGGGACAACGTGGGACAACGTGGGACAACGTGGGACAACGTGGGACAACGTGGGACAACGTGGGACAACGTGGGACACCGTTGGACAACGTGGGACACCGTTGGACATCGTTGGACACCGTGGGACAACGTGGGACAACGTGGGACAACGTGGGACACCGTTGGACACCGTTGGACATCGTTGGACATCGTTGGACATCGTGGGACACCGTTGGACATCGTTGGACACCGTGGGACAACGTGGGACAACGTGGGACAACGTGGGACACCGTTGGACACCGTTGGACATCGTTGTACATCGTTGGACATCGTGGGACACCGTTGGACATCGTTGGACATCGTTGGACACCGTTGGACATCGTTGGACATCGTTGGACATCGTTGGACACCGTTGGACACCGTTGGACACCGTTGGACACCGTTGGACATCGGTGGACATCGTGGGACACCGTTGGACACCGTTGGACATCGTTGGACACCGTTGGACACCGTGGGACAACGTGGGACAACGTGGGACAACGTGGGACAACGTGGGACAACGTGGGACAACGGGGGACAACGTGGGACACCGTTGGACACCGTTGGACATCGTTGGACACCGTTGGACACCGTGGGACAACGTGGGACAACGTGGGACAACGTGGGACAACGTGGGACACCGTTGGACATCGTTGGACACCGTGGGACAACGTGGGACAACGTGGGACAACGTGGGACACCGTTGGACACCGTTGGACATCGTTGGACATCGTTGGACATCGTTGGACACCGTTGGACATCGTTGGACATCGTTGGACATCGTTGGACACCGTTGGACACCGTTGGACACCGTTGGACACCGTTGGACATCGGTGGACATCGTGGGACACCGTTGGACACCGTTGGACATCGTTGGACACCGTTGGACACCGTGGGACAACGTGGGACAACGTGGGACAACGTGGGACAACGTGGGACAACGTGGGACAACGTGGGACACCGTTGGACACCGTGGGACACCGTTGGACACCGTGGGACACCGTTGGACAACGTGGGACAACGTGGGACAACGTGGGACAACGTGGGACAACGTGGGACACCGTTGGACACCGTGGGACACCGTTGGACACCGTTGGACATCGTTGGACACCGTGGGACAACGTGGGACAACGTGGGACAACGTGGGACACCGTTGGACACCGTTGGACATCGTTGGACATCGTGGGACACCGTTGGACATCGTTGGACATCGTTGGACACCGTTGGACATCGTTGGACATCGTTGGACAACGTTGGACACCGTTGGACACCGTTGGACACCGTTGGACACCGTTGGACATCGTTGGACACCGTGGGACAACGTGGGACAACGTGGGACAACGTGGGAAACCATGGAACAACGTGGGACAACGTGGGACAACGTGGGACAACGTGGGACACCGTTGGACACCGTGGGACAACGTGGGACAACGTGGGACAACGTGGGACACCGTTGGACACCGTTGGACATCGTTGGACATCGTTGGACATCGTGGGACACCGTTGGACATCGTTGGACATCGTTGGACACCGTTGGACATCGTTGGACACCGTTGGACATCGTTGGACACCGTTGGACACCGTTGGACACCGTTGGACACCGTTGGACATCGGTGGACATCGTGGGACACCGTTGGACACCGTTGGACATCGTTGGACACCGTTGGACACCGTGGGACAACGTGGGACAACGTGGGACACCGTTGGACAACGTGGGACACCGTTGGACATCGTTGGACACCGTGGGACAACGTGGGACAACGTGGGACAACGTGGGACACCGTTGGACACCGTTGGACATCGTTGGACATCGTTGGACATCGTGGGACATCGTTGGACACCGTGGGACAACGTGGGACAACGTGGGACAACGTGGGACACCGTTGGACACCGTTGGACATCGTTGGACATCGTGGGACACCGTTGGACATCGTTGGACATCGTTGGACACCGTTGGACATCGTTGGACATCGTTGGACATCGTTGGACACCGTTGGACACCGTTGGACACCGTTGGACACCGTTGGACATCGTTGGACACCGTGGGACAACGTGGGACAACGTGGGACAACGTGGGAAACCATGGAACAACGTGGGACAACGTGGGACAACGTGGGACAACGTGGGACAACGTGGGACACCGTTGGACACCGTGGGACAACGTGGGACAACGTGGGACAACGTGGGACACCGTTGGACACCGTTGGACACCGTTGGACACCGTTGGACACCGTTGGACATCGGTGGACATCGTGGGACACCGTTGGACACCGTTGGACAACGTGGGACACCGTTGGACACCGTGGGACACCGTTGGACACCGTTGGACATCGTTGGACACCGTGGGACAACGTGGGACAACGTGGGACAACGTGGGACACCGTTGGACATCGTTGGACATCGTTGGACATCGTTGGACACCGTTGGACACCGTTGGACATCGTTGGACATCGTTGGACACCGTGGGACAACGTGGGACAACGTGGGACAACGTGGGAAACCATGGAACAACGTGGGACAACGTGGGACAACGTAGGACAACGTGGGACAACGTGGGACACCGTTGGACATCGTTGGACAACGTGGGACATCGTGGGACAACGTGGGACAACGTGGGACAACGTGGGACACCGTTGGACATCGTTGGACAACGTGGGACAACGTGGGACAACGTGGGACAACGTGGGACAACGTGGGACACCGTTGGACATCGTTGGACAACGTGGGACAACGTGGGACAACGTGGGACAACGTGGGACAACGTGGGACACCGTTGGACACCGTGGGACACCGTTGGACACCGTTGGACATCGTTGGACACCGTGGGACAACGTGGGACAACGTGGGACAACGTGGGACAACGCGGGACAACGTGGGACACCGTGGGACAACGTGGGACAACGTGGGACAACGTGGGACAACGTGGGACACCGTTGGACACCGTGGGACACCGTTGGACATCGTTGGACACCGTGGGACAACGTGGGACAACGTGGGACAACGTGGGAAACCATGGGACAACGTGGGACAACGTGGGACAACGTGGGACAACGTGGGACAACGTGGGACAACGTGGGACAACGTGGGACACCGTTGGACACCGTGGGACACCGTTGGACACCGTTGGACATCGTTGGACACCGTGGGACACCGTTGGACACCGTTGGACATCGTTGGACACCGTTGGACATCGTTGGACACCGTGGGACAACGTGGGACAACGTGGGACAACGTGGGACAACGTGGGACAACGTGGGACAACGTGGGACAACGTGGAACATCGTGGGACAACGTGGGACAACGTGGGACAACGTGGGACAACGTGGGACAACGTGGGACACCGTTGGACATCGTGGGAAAACGTGGGACAACGTGGGACAACGCGGGACACCGTTGGACAACGTGGGACACCGTTGGACATCGTTGGACACCGTGGGACAACGTGGGACAACGTGGGACAACGTGGGACACCGTTGGACACCGTTGGACATCGTTGGACATCGTTGGACATCGTGGGACACCGTTGGACACCGTGGG
The DNA here is from genome assembly GCF_910591885.1 of Bombus terrestris. NCBI lineage: Eukaryota > Metazoa > Arthropoda > Insecta > Hymenoptera > Apidae > Bombus > Bombus terrestris. The sequence goes on along the minus strand of NW_025963574.1, from coordinate 607,750 downwards.
ACACCGTTGGACAACGTGGGGCATCGTTGGACATCGTTGGACATCGTTGGACACCGTGGGACAACGTGGGACAACGTGGGACAACGTGGGACAACGTGGGACAACGTGGGACAACGTGGGACAACGTGGGACAACGTGGGACATCGTGGGACAACGTGGGACAACGTGGGACAACGTGGGACAACGTGGGACAACGTGGGACACCGTTGGACAACGTGGGACAACGTGGGACAACGTGGGACAACGTGGGACAACGTGGGACAACGTGGGACAACGTGGGACACCGTTGGACACCGTGGGACACCGTTGGACATCGTTGGACACCGTGGGACAACGTGGGACAACGTGGGACAACGTGGGAAACCATGGAACAACGTGGGACAACGTGGGACAACGTGGGACAACGTGGGACAACGTGGGACAACGTGGGACAACGTGGGACACCGTTGGACACCGTTGGACATCGTTGGACACCGTGGGACAACGTGGGACAACGTGGGACAACGTGGGACAACGTGGGACACCGTGGGACAACGTGGGACAACGTGGGACAACGTGGGACAACGTGGGACAACGTGGGACAACGTGGGACAACGTGGGACAACGTGGAACATCGTGGGACAACGTGGGACAACGTGGGACAACGTGGGACATCGTGGGACAACGTGGGAAAACGTGGGACAACGTGGGACAACGCGGGACACCGTGGGACAACGTGGGACACCGTTGGACATCGTTGGACACCGTGGGACAACGTGGGACAACGTGGGACAACGTGGGACACCGTTGGACACCGTTGGACATCGTTGGACATCGTTGGACATCGTGGGACACCGTTGGACACCGTGGGACACCGTTGGACAACGTGGGACAACGTGGGACAACGTGGGACAACGTGGGACAACGTGGGACAACGTGGGGCATCGTTGGACATCGTTGGACAACGTGGGACACCGTTGGACACCGTGGGACAACGTGGGACAACGTGGGACAACGTGGGACAACGTGGGACAACGTGGGACAACGTGGGACACCGTTGGACACCGTGGGACACCGTTGGACACCGTGGGACACCGTGGGACAACGTGGGACAACGTGGGACAACGTGGGACAACGTGGGACAACGTGGGACACCGTTGGACACCGTGGGACACCGTTGGACACCGTTGGACATCGTTGGACACCGTGGGACAACGTGGGACAACGTGGGACAACGTGGGACACCGTTGGACACCGTTGGACATCGTTGGACATCGTGGGACACCGTTGGACATCGTTGGACATCGTTGGACACCGTTGGACATCGTTGGACATCGTTGGACATCGTTGGACACCGTTGGACACCGTTGGACACCGTTGGACACCGTTGGACATCGTTGAACACCGTGGGACAACGTGGGACAACGTGGGACAACGTGGGACAACGTGGGACAACGTGGGACAACGTGGGACAACGTGGGACAACGTGGGACAACGTGGGACAACGTGGGACAACGTGGGACATCGTGGGACAACGTGGGACAACGTGGGACAACGTGGGACAACGTGGGACACCGTTGGACAACGTGGGACACCGTTGGACATCGTTGGACACCGTGGGACAACGTGGGACAACGTGGGACCACGTGGGACAACGTTGGACAACGTGGGACAACGTGGGACAACGTGGGACAACGTGGGACAACGTGGGACAACGTGGGACATCGTGGGACAACGTGGGACATCGTGGGACACCGTTGGACATCGTTGGACATCGTTGGACACCGTTGGACATCGTTGGACATCGTTGGACATCGTGGGACAACGTGGGACAACGTGGGACAACGTGGGACACCGTTGGACACCGTTGGACACCGTGGGACACCGTGGGACACCGTTGGACACCGCTGGACATCGTTGGACACCGTGGGACAACGTGGGACAACGTGGAACAACGTGGGACAACGTGGGACAACGTGGGACAACGTGGGACAACGTGGGACAACGTGCGACAACGTGGGACAACGTGGGACAACGTGGGACAACGTGGGACAACGTGGGACAACGTGGGACAACGTGGGACAACGTGGGACAACGTGGGACAACGTGGGACACCGTTGGACAACGTGGGACACCGTTGGACATCGTTGGACACCGTGGGACAACGTGGGACAACGTGGGACAACGTGGGACACCGTTGGACACCGTTGGACATCGTTGGACATCGTTGGACATCGTGGGACACCGTTGGACATCGTTGGACACCGTGGGACAACGTGGGACAACGTGGGACAACGTGGGACACCGTTGGACACCGTTGGACATCGTTGTACATCGTTGGACATCGTGGGACACCGTTGGACATCGTTGGACATCGTTGGACACCGTTGGACATCGTTGGACATCGTTGGACATCGTTGGACACCGTTGGACACCGTTGGACACCGTTGGACACAGTTGGACATCGGTGGACATCGTGGGACACCGTTGGACACCGTTGGACATCGTTGGACACCGTTGGACACCGTGGGACAACGTGGGACAACGTGGGACAACGTGGGACAACGTGGGACAACGTGGGACAACGGGGGACAACGTGGGACACCGTTGGACACCGTTGGACATCGTTGGACACCGTTGGACACCGTGGGACAACGTGGGACAACGTGGGACAACGTGGGACAACGTGGGACACCGTTGGACATCGTTGGACACCGTGGGACAACGTGGGACAACGTGGGACAACGTGGGACACCGTTGGACACCGTTGGACATCGTTGGACATCGTTGGACATCGTTGGACACCGTTGGACATCGTTGGACATCGTTGGACATCGTTGGACACCGTTGGACACCGTTGGACACCGTTGGACACCGTTGGACATCGGTGGACATCGTGGGACACCGTTGGACACCGTTGGACATCGTTGGACACCGTTGGACACCGTGGGACAACGTGGGACAACGTGGGACAACGTGGGACAACGTGGGACAACGTGGGACAACGTGGGACACCGTTGGACACCGTGGGACACCGTTGGACACCGTGGGACACCGTTGGACAACGTGGGACAACGTGGGACAACGTGGGACAACGTGGGACAACGTGGGACACCGTTGGACACCGTGGGACACCGTTGGACACCGTTGGACATCGTTGGACACCGTGGGACAACGTGGGACAACGTGGGACAACGTGGGACACCGTTGAACACCGTTGGACATCGTTGGACATCGTGGGACACCGTTGGACATCGTTGGACATCGTTGGACACCGTTGGACATCGTTGGACATCGTTGGACATCGTTGGACACCGTTGGACACCGTTGGACACCGTTGGACACCGTTGGACATCGTTGGACACCGTGGGACAACGTGGGACAACGTGGGACAACGTGGGAAACCATGGAACAACGTGGGACAACGTGGGACAACGTGGGACAACGTGGGACACCGTTGGACACCGTGGGACAACGTGGGACAACGTGGGACAACGTGGGACACCGTTGGACACCGTTGGACATCGTTGGACATCGTTGGACATCGTGGGACACCGTTGGACATCGTTGGACATCGTTGGACACCGTTGGACATCGTTGGACACCGTTGGACATCGTTGGACACCGTTGGACACCGTTGGACACCGTTGGACACCGTTGGACATCGGTGGACATCGTGGGACACCGTTGGACACCGTTGGACATCGTTGGACACCGTTGGACACCGTGGGACAACGTGGGACAACGTGGGACACCGTTGGACAACGTGGGACACCGTTGGACATCGTTGGACACCGTGGGACAACGTGGGACAACGTGGGACAACGTGGGACACCGTTGGACACCGTTGGACATCGTTGGACATCGTTGGACATCGTGGGACATCGTTGGACACCGTGGGACAACGTGGGACAACGTGGGACAACGTGGGACACCGTTGGACACCGTTGGACATCGTTGGACATCGTGGGACACCGTTGGACATCGTTGGACATCGTTGGACACCGTTGGACACCGTTGGACATCGTTGGACATCGTTGGACACCGTTGGACACCGTTGGACACCGTTGGACACCGTTGGACATCGTTGGACACCGTGGGACAACGTGGGACAACGTGGGACAACGTGGGAAACCATGGAACAACGTGGGACAACGTGGGACAACGTGGGACAACGTGGGACAACGTGGGACACCGTTGGACACCGTGGGACAACGTGGGACAACGTGGGACAACGTGGGACACCGTTGGACACCGTTGGACACCGTTGGACACCGTTGGACACCGTTGGACATCGGTGGACATCGTGGGACACCGTTGGACACCGTTGGACAACGTGGGACACCGTTGGACACCGTGGGACACCGTTGGACACCGTTGGACATCGTTGGACACCGTGGGACAACGTGGGACAACGTGGGACAACGTGGGACACCGTTGGACATCGTTGGACATCGTTGGACATCGTTGGACACCGTTGGACACCGTTGGACATCGTTGGACATCGTTGGACACCGTGGGACAACGTGGGACAACGTGGGACAACGTGGGAAACCATGGAACAACGTGGGACAACGTGGGACAACGTAGGACAACGTGGGACAACGTGGGACACCGTTGGACATCGTTGGACAACGTGGGACATCGTGGGACAACGTGGGACAACGTGGGACAACGTGGGACACCGTTGGACATCGTTGGACAACGTGGGACAACGTGGGACAACGTGGGACAACGTGGGACAACGTGGGACACCGTTGGACATCGTTGGACAACGTGGGACAACGTGGGACAACGTGGGACAACGTGGGACAACGTGGGACACCGTTGGACACCGTGGGACACCGTTGGACACCGTTGGACATCGTTGGACACCGTGGGACAACGTGGGACAACGTGGGACAACGTGGGACAACGTGGGACAACGTGGGACAACGTGGGACAACGTGGGACAACGTGGGACAACGTGGGACAACGTGGGACACCGTTGGACACCGTGGGACACCGTTGGACATCGTTGGACACCGTGGGACAACGTGGGACAACGTGGGACAACGTGGGAAACCATGGAACAACGTGGGACAACGTGGGACAACGTGGGACAACGTGGGACAACGTGGGACAACGTGGGACAACGTGGGACACCGTTGGACACCGTGGGACACCGTTGGACACCGTTGGACATCGTTGGACACCGTGGGACACCGTTGGACACCGTTGGACATCGTTGGACACCGTTGGACATCGTTGGACACCGTGGGACAACGTGGGACAACGTGGGACAACGTGGGACAACGTGGGACAACGTGGGACAACGTGGGACAACGTGGAACATCGTGGGACAACGTGGGACAACGTGGGACAACGTGGGACAACGTGGGACAACGTGGGACACCGTTGGACATCGTGGGAAAACGTGGGACAACGTGGGACAACGCGGGACACCGTTGGACAACGTGGGACACCGTTGGACATCGTTGGACACCGTGGGACAACGTGGGACAACGTGGGACAACGTGGGACACCGTTGGACACCGTTGGACATCGTTGGACATCGTTGGACATCGTGGGACACCGTTGGACATCGTGGGACACCGTTGGACAACGTGGGGCATCGTTGGACATCGTTGGACATCGTTGGACACCGTGGGACAACGTGGGACAACGTGGGACAACGTGGGACAACGTGGGACAACGTGGGACAACGTGGGACAACGTGGGACAACGTGGAACATCGTGGGACAACGTGGGACAACGTGGGACAACGTGGGACAACGTGGGACAACGTGGGACACCGTTGGACAACGTGGGACAACGTGGGACAACGTGGGACAACGTGGGACAACGTGGGACAACGTGGGACAACGTGGGACACCGTTGGACACCGTGGGACACCGTTGGACATCGTTGGACACCGTGGGACAACGTGGGACAACGTGGGACAACGTGGGAAACCATGGAACAACGTGGGACAACGTGGGACAACGTGGGACAACGTGGGACAACGTGGGACAACGTGGGACAACGTGGGACACCGTTGGACACCGTTGGACATCGTTGGACACCGTGGGACAACGTGGGACAACGTGGGACAACGTGGGACAACGTGGGACACCGTGGGACAACGTGGGACAACGTGGGACAACGTGGGACAACGTGGGACAACGTGGGACAACGTGGGACAACGTGGGACAACGTGGAACATCGTGGGACAACGTGGGACAACGTGGGACAACGTGGGACATCGTGGGACAACGTGGGAAAACGTGGGACAACGTGGGACAACGCGGGACACCGTTGGACAACGTGGGACACCGTTGGACATCGTTGGACACCGTGGGACAACGTGGGACAACGTGGGACAACGTGGGACACCGTTGGACACCGTTGGACATCGTTGGACATCGTTGGACATCGTGGGACACCGTTGGACACCGTGGGACACCGTTGGACACCGTGGGACAACGTGGGACAACGTGGGACAACGTGGGACAACGTGGGACAACGTGGGGCATCGTTGGACATCGTTGGACAACGTGGGACACCGTTGGACACCGTGGGACAACGTGGGACAACGTGGGACAACGTGGGACAACGTGGGACAACGTGGGACAACGTGGGACACCGTTGGACACCGTGGGACACCGTTGGACACCGTGGGACACCGTTGGACAACGTGGGACAACGTGGGACAACGTGGGACAACGTGGGACAACGTGGGACACCGTTGGACACCGTGGGACACCGTTGGACACCGTTGGACATCGTTGGACACCGTGGGACAACGTGGGACAACGTGGGACAACGTGGGACACCGTTGGACACCGTTGGACATCGTTGGACATCGTGGGACACCGTTGGACATCGTTGGACATCGTTGGACACCGTTGGACATCGTTGGACATCGTTGGACATCGTTGGACACCGTTGGACACCGTTGGACACCGTTGGACACCGTTGGACATCGTTGGACAACGTGGGACAACGTGGGACAACGTGGGACACCGTTGGACACCGTGGGACATCGTTGGACACCGTTGGACACCGTTGGACACCGTTGGACACCGTTGGACATCGGTGGACATCGTGGGACACCGTTGGACACCGTTGGACATCGTTGGACACCGTTGGACACCGTGGGACAACGTGGGACAACGTGGGACACCGTTGGACAACGTGGGACACCGTTGGACATCGTTGGACACCGTGGGACAACGTGGGACAACGTGGGACAACGTGGGACACCGTTGGACACCGTTGGACATCGTTGGACATCGTTGGACATCGTGGGACACCGTTGGACATCGTTGGACATCGTTGGACACCGTTGGACATCGTTGGACACCGTTGGACACCGTTGGACATCGGTGGACATCGTGGGACACCGTTGGACACCGTTGGACACCGTGGGACAACGTGGGACAACGTGGGACAACGTGGGACAACGTGGGACAACGTGGGACAACGTGGGACAACGTGGGACAACGTGGGACAACGTGGGACATCGTGGGACAACTTGGGACAACGTGGGACAACGTGGGACAACGTGGGACAACGTGGGACACCGTTGGACAACGTGGGACACCGTTGGACATCGTTGGACACCGTGGGACAACGTGGGACAACGTGGGACAACGTGGGACACCGTTGGACACCGTTGGACATCGTTGGACATCGTTGGACATCGTGGGACACCGTTGGACATCGTTGGACACCGTTGGACATCGTTGGACACCGTGGGACACCGTTGGACACCGTTGGACATCGTTGG